>NC_133619.1:276609281-276766204 GCF_048593235.1 Sminthopsis crassicaudata | reverse complement strand
AGATCTCTCTTTCTCTCTGTATCTCTCTCTCTCTCTCTCTCTCTCTCTCTCTCTCTCTCTCTCTCTCTCTCTTCCTCTTTGTCTGCTGTTCTGTGTCTATGTGTTTTGGTCTCTCCTCTCTCTCTTTCTCTCTCTCCTCCTCTTTCCCCTTCTCTGTCTCTGTCTGTCTGTCTGTTTGTATGTATATATAGACATTTATATATTTTTTATTTATTTCTATATTCACTTATCTTCTCCTTAATTCCTTCATTTCAGTAAGTGTTCTAAGGATCTAATCATATATTACAGATAATCCAATGCCAAGGGTACTCTGAGGGTATCAAACAAGTTTGCTCCCCTCATTCTCTCCAGTGCAACTGATTTTCACTCACTCCTTAGCTCCTCCCCTTCATTAATTGTGTTCAAATACTTACTTCTTTGTTGGGTAAGGGTCTCTAACCTCACTATATGTGCTACAGAGAACTTTAGTAGTGTGGTGAAGTCTATGGACTTCTTAAAATGTATAAAATTAAATGCATAGAATTACAAAGAAAACTAATTATATTGAAAAAAAAGATGTAAAATTTTTTAATCTTTGCAGATGCCCCTGAAATAAAAACTACCCACAAATCCATGAACTCCAAGTTAAGAACTTCCAGTCTTGGGAGGTGGCTCCATCCTTCAAGAGCTAAATCCCACTGGCCAGATTCCCATTCCTTCCTAATTTGCTGTATGCTTCATTTGAGGTCACTTACAATGACATACTATAAAAAAGGCTTTAATCAGTAGAGTATGAAATTAATCATAATATGTTAGTATCAATGTGGCTAATATGCACATTCCTAGCCCATGACCCTACTGGGCCCAACATAACCTCCCAAGTAGCAGTCAAGGCAGAATCTGGAAGTTCGGTTCTCAGTTCAGCTCCCAGCAGTAAAAAGGTTTTTCACTCCTGAACTGGGTGATAGTTGTGTCTGCACTCATGATACAGAAAGCATGGAGCAGCTGGTGTCTTTCCTGCAGGCCACATATGCTCAATGCAGCTGCCAGGGCAAATGGGACAAGAGAATGCCAGCTTCAGTCATTACAATTTCCTAGACATTAAAATCTTACTGGAATTTAGTCTGTCTCTTCAATAATCCTTTACTTCATCCCACCCCACCAACACTGAGACAGGGTGCAAATAAAATACTCCAGAGCTATGCCAGTGTGGTACAGCCCAATAGGCATAAATCCAGCTTTGCCCATATGGTACAGCCCAACAGACATAAATCCAGCAAACATCATGTATCAGGGACTGATGTGGTCTCAGGCCATTAAATTCTTTCTCTGTCCCTATTTTTCACCCTCCAAAACCTGGCTTCAGACATATGTCATCACCTTCCATTGATAGTTCCTTTAGAAACTATCAACATTGAGAGGAAAACTGGGTAAATAACCCTATGCTAGAGTATCCAAGTATTGGCAACCCTGCCCATTCTCTCATCTTCAATGGCACCATTCTAACAAATGATTTAGCCTTTTTTTTCTTTCTTTCCCTTTTCCCCTTCTCTTTCCTTTTTCTCCTTCCCTTCCCTTCTCTTCTCTTTCCCCCTTTACCTTTCCCCTTCCCCTTTCCCCTTCTCTTTCTTTCCCTTTCCCACTTTCCTACTCTTCTCCTTTTCTCCTTCCTTTCTCCTCCCTTCCCCTTCCCACTTTGTCTACATTCCTTCCCTTCCTTTTTCATATTTATTTCCCTTCCTTCCCTTTCCCCTCATCTTCATTTCCCCTTTCCTTTCTCTTTTCCCTTTCATTTCCCTTCCTTTCCCTTCTCTTCTCCCTTTCATTATCTTTTTTTGCCTTTACTTCTTTTCTCTTTTCCCCTTCCCTTCCTTTCCCTTTTAATCTTCCAATCCTTTCCCGTTTCCCCTTCCCTTTCCTTCCCCTCTCTCTTACTCTTCCATTTCTCCTTCTTTTTTCTTTTCTTCCCTTTCCCCTTCCCTTCCCTTTCCTCTTTCTTTCTATTCCCCCTTTCATTTATCTTCCTTTCCCTTCTCTTTTCCCTTCCCTTTCCTTTTTGCCTTCATTTTCCTTCCTTTCCCCCTTTCCTTTCTTTCTCCTTTTCTTTCCTTGCCTTTCCTTGCTTTGCCTTCCCTTCATTTCCTTTTTCCTTTCCTTTCTCTTAATTTCCATGTGATATCACTGATCTTTCCATTGCACCATCATTTATCATCAGCTACTCTTGCAACCTAAAACTTATCTTCAGCTTTTCTCTTTTCTTCACCATTCACATCCAATCAATTACCAAGTCCTATTGATTTCACCATCTTAAATCCATTACTTCCTCTCTATTCCATCAACCCTAGTCCAGGTCTCCATTATCAAATACTGTGACCTCCTCTTAGCACATATCTTTCCACCTTTACTACCTTCTCATACTCCAACCCTGTACTGTAAAGGTGTACATATTCTCTTCATGCCACGTGGCTGCTAAAAATCTTTCAGTGGCTCCTTTGTATAGTATTTTAGGTCTTTTGTAATTTGGGACTGCATTGTACATTTGTTCATCCTGTCTCTGAAATGTCCTCTACTCCCTCATTCTCTTTGTTCATTGAATTCCTATCTAGCTTTTAAAACCTAACTTGTAAATCATTTACCCAAAGAGGCCTTCCAAGGAGCCTGGTCATTAATGACCTTTCCCTCTTAGACCTTACAAAGCACTTTGTGTTTCTGCCTCTCTATCAATCAACAAAAATCAGCAAGTATTAATCAAATCTCCATTATGTGCCAGACACCTGATGAGGTGCTGAGTATACAAAACCAAAAGTGAACCTCATCACTATTATCCTTATCATTTATAATTATATAATATAGTGATCTGTGTATATCTCATATTCCCTTTCTAGATTATAAGCTTCATGAGAACAGGGACTATCCTTTGAATTTTGTATTAATCTAGCATAATGAGTATAATAACCTTGTCACCTCAAGATTAAGAAAACTCAAATTTAAAATAATAATTATAATATCGCAGGCTCTTACTTCCTGTCTTTCTAGAATTCCACTAACCTCAACCAAATCATAATAAACCTTGGGTTTGTCCCAGCGTATCCTTTTTAAATGTTGCCCCTGACAATAATTTTCTTTCTCAGAATCTATTGTCTAATACCAGGTTAAAGAACATTTCAACTTTAGTTTTTTAATTGCTATCCCTAATTACTTTTCCTCTTTATCCTGGGTTTACAGAAAGGCCCAGGAAAGAGTAATGCTTCCTTCTGATGTATAGATGGGGAAAATGTTTGAAGACTCTATTCCTTTGGTTCAGTGTGTGTCCCCTGCCCTTTAATTAGAAAAACTTAATATTACTGGGATTTGAGACTCTTCCCTCTAACTAATAGTCTCTCTGAGTCCAGCTTGATACTTTGGGGACAAGTTTTCCTTTGAAACTACCTGAGGAAGGTTATTTCTTAGTAATTCTCTTTGTTTCTCCTTGAGTCCCATCCTTTCACCACATATACATGTTCACCACTGATGAGGCTACTTGTCAGTGGGTAATGGTTTTATACTGCAGAAGATTGTAAGGGTTATAGAGTTCAGCTTTACTATGGATCTGCATATTTACCTGACCTTCAAAATGCCTCTGGTCCCATTTTACCTTTCCTTACCTCACCTCCCCAATCCCTGTCACACATATCTTTTAATATTGTTCCTTAAACTAATTCTCCAACCTTTACCCCTAACTAGGAACTGATGTTTAAAAACTATTGACTTAAAAATGCAAGTGATTAAACACATATCTAGTTAAGATATTGTGTGTTAGGTCATAGAAAAAATCATCTCTCCCATGTTTATTCCAGAAAAGAACTAAAAAGGCCACCAGAAATACCAAGCGTCTTCCCAAGAATGCACTGTGGGCACTGGAAAAGGATTTCCATCACAAAAGGCAGAATGAGCACAGCTAACAAATAAAAAAACCTGCCAGAGATACAATTAAAGATGGTTCAGACAATACCTGGAGATTTCAGTGTTTCATGTCCAGAGGAAATAAACCCGGGAGTCCAAAGCCTCCATTACTACGACCATTCTATTGGGAACAAGCAATGCTAAGACTGGGATACTCCAGAGACACCAGAAGTTCTTAGAATTCTGTCTGAGGTGCTCCAGAGGGTCATGGAGACCACAGTACTTTCTGAACATGGATGATCTGGAAGGGAGGAGGTTGGCCAAAATCTGCCAGTGCTTTGAATGCAGGCATGTCAGAAGAAGTAAAAGCTAGCTACAGGAAATCAAGGGCAGAACCTGTCAATACCATCCAAGAATATAGGAGAAGCACTGACCTAGTCCTAAGTCTCAAGTCAAGAATTGAAGCTAGAGTTATAAGGAAACACTACAAATAAATATAGAGTCATCGATACCTTTGAGACAATTCCAGAAAAATAAAGCAGATCTACAAAGTATCTTGGCACTCAAGTATGAAATAAGAATCATAAAAGATTCTCTAAAGGAGAAAAATTTTGGCATACAATACTTTAAAAACATATTGGGGGCAGCTAGGTGGTGCAGTGGATAGAGCACCAGCCATGAAGTCAGGAGGACCTGAGTTCAAATCTGGTCTAACATGTCCCAACTGTGTGATCCTGAGCAATTCACTTAAGCCCAATTCCTTCAGAAAAAAAAATTAAAAAGGTCTTTGGCCAAGACTAACTTACTCTACAAGACTGAGTATAATTCTAAAGGGGAATATGGAATAGAGGACTCAAGAAATCTAGTTTTAAAGAATAATACTGATTAGAAACTCTAAACTGCAAGCAACAGGAATGAAGAGGAACCTAGAAATTTAAATGTTATCATTATTATTCAATCTGGTCTAACTCAATGACTCATTTGGGTTTTGGGTTTTTGAGGTGCTTTTTTTGGCAGAAGCACTAAAGTGCTTTGCTGTTTACTTCTCCAGTTCATTTTACAAATGAGGAATGGTCAAATGACTTCCCCAGGATCACACAGCTAGTAAGTCTCTGAGGGCCAGATTTGAACTCACAACCATGAGTCCCTTGGATCCATGTCTAGCAATCTATCCATTTTAATGTATAAAGGTATTACAAAATGAAATAATAATAATTAATATACATGTATAAAATAACAGAATTCAAGTATTCAGAGGAAAAATAATTTGATAATAGGGAGAAATGGAGACAGCAAAATTATAATAGCTAGGGACCTCAATGTACCCCTTTCTGACTTAGATTCATCAAAAAGGTAATAAAGAAGTTAAAAACATGAATAGAATTTTAGAAAAGTTATATCTGATAATTGCTTGATAAGAATAGAAAAATGTATATATATATATATATTTATCTATACATACATTTATATGCACATATTTAAAATATACATTTCTAAAAACTGGTCATGTGCTAGTGGAAAATCCATCATAAAGAAATTCAGAAAACAGAAATATTAGCTCCATCTTTTATTGAACAGAAGAAAAAACATAACTAATGAAGTGTTAAAAATTAAATAGAACCTAGATAGTTTTACTCTAAAGAATAGATAGATTAAAGAATAAATCATAATTTAATTTTTTAAAATAACAGCAATGAAATACGTATGCATACCAAATTTATCAATACTCCTGAGATTTAGCCAAAGTAGTCAAGAAGGGAAACTTTATATCTCTGAATACTTATTAACAAATTAATTAGACATATCACTCACATATTAAAAAACCCAAACTAGAAAAATCATAAATAAAAAAAATCTCAAAACTCTCAAAAATAAATTCTTAAAATCAAAAAAGAGATTAATAATCTTGAAGGGAAAAAATGCATTGAATTTATAAGTAGAGCTAGAAGCTGCTTTGGGGGATGGGGCAGGGGAATTTATACTATATATATATATATATATTCTTAAATAGCCTGCTTTTTTCTTTATTCATTTTAACATTCTTTCTTGAAAAATTAAATCCAAATTCTCCCCTTCTCTTTTTACCTCTCTTACCCATTGAGAAGGTAAGCAATATGATATCATTTAAACAGTGAAATCATGTAATACATACTCCCATATTATCCATGTTTTGGGTTTTTTTGGAGGGGGGAATTGGTAAAGCAAGAAAATTTTAAAAGTGAAAAAAATTATACTCTAATTGCATTCAGAGTTCATCAATTCTCTCTCTGAAAGTGGATAGCATTTTTCATAATGAATTCTTTGGAATTGTTTTTACATCATTATTTTGATCAGAGTAGCTAAATCATTCACAACTGATCATCATTACAATATTACTATTACTGTGCATAATGATCTCCTGGTTCTACCTACTTCATTATACGTTAATTCATATAGATCTTCCCAGACTTTTTTGAAACCATTCTGCTCATCATTTCTTATAGTACAACAGTATTCTATTACAATCAATATACCACAATTTGCTCACCCATTCCTCAGTTAATAGTCATACCCTCAATTTCTCAGTCTTTGCCACCACAAAAAGAGATGCTTTAAAGATCTTCATACATATAGGTACTTTTTTCTTTTTCTTTGATCTTTTTGGGATAAGATATAGTTGTGGTATTACTAGGTCAGAGGGTTTATAGTTTTATAGCAGAGGGTTTACAGTTTTATAGCCCTTTGGACATAGTTCCAAATTGTTCTCCAGAATGATTAAACCAAGTTATAGTCTACCAACAATACATTTGTCTGTTGTTGTTTTTTTGTTTTTTGTTTTTTGGTTTGTTTTTTTTTTTTTGGAAAGAGAAGAAAATCAAATTGCCAATATAAAAAATGAAAGAGGAGAATTCACAATTAATGAAGAGTAAACAAAAGAAGATATTAAAAACCATTTTTTGCCCAAACAAAACTTATATATTTGTCCAAACAAAACATTTAAAAATGTATTAGTATTTACAAAAATATAAAATAATTAGATTAACAGAATATAAACAGAGAAGATAAATAATCAAATCTCAAGAAAATAATTGAACAAGATATAAAGAAGCTCCCCAAGAAATAAATCCCAGGACTAGATAGATTAACAAGCAAATTTCAACAAACATTCACAAGACAAAACAAAGAACAAGGAATTCTAAATTACAGAAACTATGTGCAAAACTATAAGAAGACAGGCTTTCTAAATTCCTCTGTGACAGAAAAATGGTGTTGGCACCTATACTAAAAAGAGACAAAATAGTGAAAGAAAATCATAAATCATTATATCTAATGAATATAGGTGCAAAAATGTTAGTAAAGAGAATATAGCAATAAATCTAAAATATTATATACAATGAACAATTGGGATTTATGCCAGAAATATAAGATTGCTTCAATATTAAGAAGATTTCAAACATAATAGATCATATTAATAACAAAACAATTAAAATCACATTGTTATATTACTAAATGATATTAAACTTTTGACAACATATAAACTTGACTTAATACTAAAAACTATTGGAATAAATGGATCTGTCTTAAGTATGAGATATTTAGGAAAATATCAGTCAAAAGCCAAAAGTAAATCTTATATGTTGTGCAGAAATACTAATGGACTTTTCAATAACATCAGGGACAAAAACAATTATGTCCCTTATTACCATTACTAGCACCATATTAAACAAAATTATCACTTTTTTGTACATGATGTGATGTTATTGAGCCCTGATGATTCAATTACAAATTTAATCAAGACAATAACTTTAGCAAGGCAGCAGAATATGAAAAACCACATACGTCATAGGCTTTTGTGTATATTAGCAACAGAGAGCAGCAGAGATAGAAATTCCATTCAAATTAAAAATAAAATATTTTGGAATCCACCAACAAGATCCACTCATGAATTCTATTAATATAACTACAAAATGCATTTTATAGAAATAAAGACCTATATAGTTGGAGAGATGCTAATTGATCATGGTTGGGCTGCACTAACATAATAAAAATGATGACATTCCTAAACTAATTTACTTATTAAGTAGCATACCAATGAAACTACCAAAGGGCTATCTTATAGAGTTAGGAAAAAAATAGCAAAATTATTTTGAGAAATAAGGGGTAAAAGAGGGAAGAAGGGAGAGAGGAGGGAGAAAGGCAGGGACTAGAGGGCAGAGTGGTATAGTGGATAGAGGACTGATCCCAAAGTCAGGAAGAACTGGGTCTTCAGTCTCTTCTCTGACATATTGGCTATGGGACACTCAATGAATCATTTAACCTGTTACTCTCTTAGGCTCCTTTTAAAATAATATGTTACAGAGATGTTCGCTACATCAAGAGTTTCCACAGTGGAAATTATTCATGTGGATGAAAAACATCATTAGCAGAGGAAGTAGTCATTCAGTTTTAGCTCAAATTATCTCCTGGATTTTATTAGTATTTACAAAAATATAAAATAATCAGATTAACAAAATATAAATAGAGAAGATAAATAATCAAATCTCAAGAAAATAATTGAACAAGATATAAAGAAGCTCCCCAAGAAATAAATCTAGACTAGATAGATTTACAAGCAAATTTCAATAAACATCCACAAGACAAAATCAAAGAACAAGGAATTCTAGAATTTCTAGTTCTGAAAGTAACCCCCATCTCCCCCCACTCTCTCCCACATCCTCCACTCCTTGTCACACCCACACATATCCTTTGTAAATCTTTGATTGACAATCAAAAAAGATATAACCAAAAGGTTCATCCAAAAGATTATGAGAATGGATATACCTATTCTGGAGTGCTACAGACACCTTTCATTGCAGAAATCTCTCTACTTGCCCTTGAATGAGTGTCAAGTGACTCCAGCTCAGTACAACCACTTCCCTTCCATTACCAGTGACTCATAAGTGGAAAGCAATGTATCTTCCAAGAGGGATATCTCCTATTCTGCGACTTCAGTACTCAAAGATGTACAAAAGCATCAAAGTGTTTGGCTACAGTTAAGCAACTATTTGGCAATTCTCTCCTAGGAACATCCTGACTCAATATCCTCAGGGAAGTGAAAGTAAATTAGAGAGTTCACTCTCCTTAAATTGAAGAGATGGTGAGAAATTTCAGACTGAATAACATCTTGCCTTCTTAAAATGCACGCTAGCAACTCACATTTATTAGTGTTCCAGGATTTACAAAGTTTTCCTCATACAATTCTCTGAGATAGATAACATACGTAATATTTTGTCCATTTTACAGATGGGGAACTGAAGTTCAGAGAGATTAATTTGCTCATAGTGAAGCAAGAAGTATTGGAACTGAATCTACACTAACCCATACTGCCTTTCTCTCTCTGTCTCTGTTTCTGTCTCTCTGTATGTGTCTCTGTCTCTGTCTCTCTCTCTCATTTAATTTACTTTCATTCAATATATTTGTTGAATCAAGTTACAAAAATGTGCAAGGACATAGTTCATTAACTGGTTTTTATGTGTTTCAGTGTGTTTTAGATATGTTTAAAAATGTTACCTACCTCTGTATAACAGAAAGCTTGGTAATCACCAGTGAGTTATTTCAGGGGTGGCAGATCTCAGTTTTGCAATTTGGGTCTAGCTCAAGGCTTAATTCCATCCAGTCCATAGCCATCAAGTTTCCTAAAATTAAGCATCTGTTGATATCTACCTGCCACCTGCCACTAAGATCAAGAAATCCAATTGTGTACATTTCTACAATAAAATGCAGGTGCTGACTCCCATGTCTGGAACAGCTTTCCTACAGTAATGCCTCAGGACAAGTATGGCCAGAGAAAGGTAACACTACGGAGATAATCAAAGGTAAGTCATTGTCAAACCCTATCTGGTAGCCTGTCTGAATCCTCCTTGACCTAACTGCTGCATATTGATATTATTGATTATTGACTCTCTCCTTCTGGATATTTTTCTTTTCTCTGTGTTTTTGTGATTCTACTCTCTCCTAGTCTGCCTCCTGTTTTTCTAACTACTCTTCCTCCACCTTTGGCAGTTCATCATGCATATCATGCCCTAATACTCTCTTAATGGCCTCCTCAATTTTAATGGGTTTAATTATCATCTGTATGCAGATAATTCCTAAATCTGTATATCCAGCCCCAGTCTTTCTCCTGAGCTAAAATCCTGAATAACCAACCACCTATTGGACATTTCAAATTTATGTTCCAGAGACATCTCATATTCAATATGTCCCAAATTGAACTCATTATCTTTGCCCCAACCTCTCTCCTTTTCTAGTTTTTTAAATTTCTACCAAAGACCATACCATTCTTCAAGTCTCCCAGATTCATAGCCTTCATGTTTTCCTCAATTTCTCATTTTCCATCATACAACTTAAACAATCAATTGCCAAATATTTCTATTTTATTTCTTACCTCTACAAACTCTCTCATATCTGATCCTTTCTCTTTGCTCACAAATAAAAGAATATGCACCCTCATCATCTCTCACACAGGTTATTGCAACAGACTCCTAAGTGCAAAGAGAAGAAAATCAAATTGCCAATATAAAAAATTAAAGAGGAGAATTCACAATTAATGAAGAGGAAACAAAAGAAGATATTAGAAATCATTTTTGCCCAAACAAAACTGATATACTTATCCAAACAAAACATTTAAAAATGTATTAGTGTTTACAGAAATGTAAAAATAACCAAATTAACACAATATGAATAGATATGATAAATAATCAAATCTCAAGAAAATAATTGGACAAGCCATAAAGGAACTCTCTAAATTCTCTTCTTCCCCAAGCCAGTCTCCTATTAAGAAACTCCAGTGATTCTTTATTGCCTCTAGGATAAAATATAATTTCTTTATTTTTCTTTTATAGGCCTTTCCAACGCCACCCCAATCTTGATATGTATATATATATGTATATATATATATTTTTCTCCCCTCTTTCATCCAATCTGACCTTCTCTTTGTTCCTTGAACAGAGCAATCCACCTCCCATCTCTATGCTTTTGGTGTGGCTGTCCCCAGTTCTGAAACATATTCCTCTTTCTTTTTATCAGTTTATTTATCTTAAACTTAAGTACAAAGTAGGAAAAGAAAAAATGTCATGTGCAGCAGAACATAAGAGAGGATTCAAAATATAAAGCAATACATTTCCATTTCAAGAAAGTCTATACAATAATTACTACACATTGTGTTCAGACCTGTCCATCTTTTCTTTGCTTCCTTGTAGGTTTTCTTTTGTTCTTTGCTGTGCACTTTTTACTTTATTCTTTTTCCCCCTTCTTCCTTCCCCTCCCCCAAGAAGGCTACAATTAAACATGAATGCACACACATATGCATACAGATATATATGTATACACCTATATATATGTATATATATAGACATAGACAAATATAGATATCTATAATCATACACATATTTACACATATACATTAATATGTATCCATGTAAAATAATGCTATGCTTGTTTGTCCTGTTTCTCTGAAGGTGGATAACATCTTCCTTCAGAAGTCCAAGTCCTTCCTTATTTTTCTAACATACTCCTCTTTCTCAAGATGCAATACAAGTACCACCTTTTTCTGCATGAAACCTTTTCTAATGTCATATACTGCTGGTGCTTTTTTCCCCAAAAAATATTTTGTACTGAATTGTTTGGTATTTATTTTTCTTTATTCATTTTATATTTATTAATGATTTTGTTGTCTCTCCTGTTAAAACATAAGCTCCTTGGGACTAAGTATTGTTTCAATCATTGTAGTTGTATTCCTCAGTGACTAGCACAGTTCTTTTTCCCCCCTTACTTAGCCTTAGTTACTGATCAGGTTTTAAATTGATTTTTAATTTTGCATAGCCTTCGATTATCGTGGGTTTAAGCTTTGTATTTGTGGATCAGTGACCAAAGATAGAAAAGTGGTTCCCTAGCTTTGGACTAGTTATTAATTATCATTTTCTTCACATTCTCTGACCAAAAAACCCGAGGACCTAAGGAAAAACTTTCTCCTTATTCTTGTCCTCTCTCTCTTCCTCTTCTTCACTGTCCTTGGTCCCAAAATTGCCTACAGGACAGAACACTTAAGATTCAAATTGCATTCCAACTATAATAGATCAAGCATTATTTCAATCATTGGAGTCTTGTCATTCATTAGAATGGATAATTAGGTTTCCACTGAAGCTCCATTTGTTGGGAATTAATATCTACAGGGATGCCCTTTATAGCAGACCATAGGTATCTGGGCTTCTACAGCATAAAGTCCAAAATCCCCTCATTAGTATTGAGCAGAGAGGTTAGAGTCAGGGATGAAATATGTACTTAAATGATCAGAAATAGAACTATAACTAGGGTGCAAAAACTAGATTTTTTTGCCCCAGAGTAACGAAATTTTGAGGGTGACATCAGCACTTAGAATACTTTAGCAGCATAAAACTGGGATTGCATACAGTTAGCAAGAGAAATGAATTATTGCATTGGGTTGCTAAATAGATATTGCTGACTTGCATTGGATTGGACTGGGTTCAGTTGAATTAGGTTGTTTGGAAAGAAGTTCACTTCATATCCTAGATGAACTTTGTTCTGGTCTGGTACTTCCTTCTTCCCAATTTCGTTTTGATTTTCCAAGAGAATTTTGGGTCACTTGTCCCAAAACTTGCTAATTACAATTCTAAACAAAGCTTTCAGCTAAGAGTTCAATAATTCAGTTATCCTCAGCTTCCAAAAGAATTTGATTTTTCTGACCTGTAGCAAACTGCTCCCCTCCAAAAATTTATCTAATCCTTTTGTCTTCTTTTCCAAACCTGACTCTAAACATGGCATTTTTGCCTTTCTAAGACTCAATGTTTTCATCCACTTACATATGGTCCCCAAATTACAAATAGATTATGCTCCAAAAGTTCATTTGTAATTTGGCTGTTTGAAGTCCAAGTACTTCCTCATAGAAACATAATAATACAACTTTCCCAGTAGCAATGTTAGCATCAGTTTAATTGCTGGTCCCATACCAAGAGGGAAAGGAAGAAAAAAAGGAAGATGGCAAGATGCCCAGGTTGTCCCCATTTCCTGGTGCATGGCTGGATGGGCTATGAAATATGGTCTGAGTCTGGTTAGAAATAGTTTATTGGTTGAGTTTGCATTCAATCACCCATCAATCAAGACAGTTCAGTCCCAGGGCAGATTTCTAAAAATTAGTGGATTAATTAATTCCCTAAGGAAAGTGAGAAGATCAGGAAGATTTGATATCTGGGATCAATCAGGAAAGTGGCTGTTACAGATGAAGGGAAAGAGAGAGTGGAAGGGCAGATGAAAATTCACCTAGAGAGCCTTCAGTTTCCTCCTGATTGGCTAGGTAGGAGGGAAAGAATAATCTGGAGCAGGTTAAGAGACTTTGTGCTCTTTTAAACCCACCAATCAAGATAGCTCAGCCCTAGGGCAGAACAAATGATCTCTACTAGATGTTAAAAGGAAAATAATGTAATTAGTTTGTCATTCACTCCTTAGTGTGAATTAATTCATAGTCATTAAATGATAGAACTGGAAAGGAATTTAGATATCATTGATTCCAAATCTTTTTTCATTTTGCAGATGAGGAAATTAAGGCTCAAGGAAGGACAAGAAACCTGCATAAAATCCATATCCGTTCCCAAGATATTGGTCTTTATTTTTTTAAAAGGAATTTCTTAGTCTAAATGAAGAAGTCTCATCTGGATTTGGCCTAGGTTAGAATCTTACATTTTACTTACTTTCTGTACAGCTCTAAGCAAATCAAGTCAGCTTTCTCAGTCTCATTTTCTCATCTATAAGATAGAGGGTTTGGCTTAGGTGACCCCTAAATTCCCTTCCAGCCCTAAATCTATGATCTTAGGAATTTTCAACTGGTGAAATTTTCAGCCTGCAGAACAAAGTAGAAAAAAATTCAAGTTGTGTAGAGGGCAGGTATCTAGGGGCAGAGGTCAGCCTTGCCTCAGAGTCAGAGTCTGTGTTGAGCTCCCCTTAAGTATTCCAGTTTTTCACATTTCCTTCCCTTCCTTTCTTTCTGAACGTCTAGGTTCTAAAACTCTGAGTCTGTTTTTGTTGTTGTTCTACTAATCAGTTCCTATGGCAGCAGGAGGAAAGACCAGGGAGAGCAGGAATAGGGACGGAGGCCATTTGTTTGCTTGGGTCATTCGTATATTGGCTGTCTAAGCCAGGAACTGCCTGTACTGGGGATAACAATAGCCTGCCCGTGTCTGCTTCAGCCAGAATGTTCTAACGATGAATGAATGATAGCGTCTGGGTGGCAATCTGGCATCCTTGGAGAGGGAAACCCTCTCTAAGAGTATGGAAAAACAGGAGGGAGTTTTTGTTATTACAATAATTATTCCTTAAAAAAAATATCTGTGTCACAGAATAGAAAATCTTGTCATACCTCCTTGATAATGGGCACCTAAATCCATGTATTTTATACCCTGCCTGGGAGGACTGCCCCTTTTGCTCCCTGGATAGCTCTGCCTGTGGATAGCCTGACTGAGGTGACTTCCTCCATTCTCTTTCTGAAGGGCCAGGATAGAACTTCAGGAAAGCTGCTGAGTTCAAATGAACTTTAAGATATCTATCTTTATTCAGCATCTTATCTGCAAGCTTTGAAAAGGGTTCAGAAGTCTAGTTCAGTGGGTCAGATAATTCATCCTCCCCAGAATCTGATCTCAGGGGCTGATTCTTGATACCTGTGGTAATCTAGATGACCCACAATTTTGCTTCTGCTAATTCAATATTTCAGTTTCTACACACTAAAAAAAGGGGCTTGCTTATAGCTATTTTTCCACGTGTGAATCAAATTATTCCAGCTGAGTTTTACTAACACATAGGCAATCAAAGGCTATTTTTACTTGATGTTTTATTCCTTATTTACAGTTCTATAAATACTAAGATGTATCCTAAGATGTTTATTTATTTTTTATATACGAAGGCAAGAGATCTATTGGAATCATTCCATATGCGCCAGACCCATCTCATTGCGTGCTCTCATCTTTACGACACACTAGTTCAGTGGCAAGCTTTCCATTTATCATACCTTTAAGAAACACTTCCCTTGTGGAATGAGAGGGCCAATCCGATTTCTCAAAAAAGATAACCAACCCTGATATGAATGAATTCCATGCAAAGCCTGTAGGGAAAATGGGCAAATCTGAATTATAGAGATTTTTCAGTCAAGGCTGTTGCACATAGAAAGTGTATCTGGAAGAGTAGAAGGGGAGAAGAAGAAAAAGAGCAGTATTTAAGGCATTGCAAAAAATTGTATATTTGTGCCTTAATTCTTTGTTCTGGAAAGATTGCACTATGACTAAAGAGAGTGACAATTTGTGTCTTTCCTTAAGGGTGACTCCTGTTTGTTAGCATATTTGATATGAGATATTTGAGCAAGAAAGTCTTAAAGTTCATTAATTAAAAAGAAATAGGGTTGAATGTGTTCATAGGAGAAAAGTAAATTCTCTGAAAAATATGTTTTAAATGAAGCTAAATTTAAAAAAAAATGAGAGATTGTTTCCTTCCTCAGTTCAAGATGAAGTCAGGAAAGGAAGAAGATATTGCCAAATGAGATGTGAATGGTGAGTCCATATCATAAGACAGTTTTGTCCCCCACTTCTAAATGTCAATTCCTTCTTGTGCTCCCAGAGTTCTGCATATATGGTTCACAGCAAATGAGCTATTTTTATCCAATCAGGACAAAATCTCAAAGCAAGGAGGTGTCATGGCAGGTAATACAAAAAAAAAAAAAAAAAAAAAAAACCCTTGCTAGTCAGAAAGCCTGGTAAGAAGTCATCTATATGAATGAGTAGTAAAACCTGATGATGGGAGATGGGACAAAATGGGGGTGCTAAGGGGCTCTTCAAAATAATTTCTGACAGTCTTGTGACCCTTGACTCTCTATTTCTCTGATACCTCTCCTCATAGTAACAATTAGAGGCTGAGAGTGAGTGAGAAAAATTCCAACAGATCTACCTAAAATGTAGATTTCATAAAATTACTCCCTCCCTATAACCTCTAAGATCAAATATACAATTCTCTGTTTGGCTTTCAAATCTCTCCAGGACCTGGCCTCTTCCTGACTTTCAAATTTCTTATACATTCATTACTCCCTTCCATGTTCTCTGAGATGTCTCCTAGTTATTCCTCATATACCACAATCTACCTCTGAGTATTTTCAATGACTGTCTCGATGCTTGAAATGGTCTTTTACTCATCTTTGCTTCTAACTTTCCTTAGCTTCCTTCAAGTCTCAACTAAAATCTTAGCTTCCTCAGGAACTCTTTCCCAGGTCTCCTTAATCTTAGTGTCTTCCCTCTGAGGTTAATCCAAATGTATGTGTTTGAAGATAATTATTTGCAGGTTATGTCCTTCATCAGTATCTGGGAGTTATGAGCTACTTGAGATCAAAATTGGTATCAATCAAATACAATCAATTGTATTTATTTCCAGCACTTACCACAGTAGTTGGCATTTCATAGGTGTTTAATAAATGCTAGTGGATTGACTGGTTAATTTTGCTGAACTGGAAGACATGGGTGTAGAATGTTGGTGACCTTTAAAAACCAAGGATAAAATAAGCACTGTAAGGATGGATGATAGGCAAATGTCAAAACAAGGAAGAGAAATTATTCTTCTAACTATCCAATAGTGCTCTTTTCTTCAGTTCCTGGCAAACGTGTGGAACTACTTATTAAAGAGATGGTTCATGTGCATTTAGAAAATAAAGAAATCATCAATAAAATCCAATTTGGGTTCAGTAAGAGCCAATCACATCAAAAGAGTCACATCTCCTATTTGATAGTCCTGCATCATCAACTAATTGCCTGTTGAACATTTTAAATTGTATATCCCACAGACATTTTGAAAACCATATGTTCACAACAGAATCTATTATCCCCTATCCAAATCTTCCCCTCCTCCCACCTTCCCTTTTATTGCCAAGGGTACCACTATCTTTTCAGGTATCCAGATTCTCATCTTTGGTGTCATTTTTGACTCCTTTCTCTTGTTTACCACATTTATCCAGGAAGTTACCAAGAGTTAGAATTCCTTTTTGCACAACATCCCTCAAAGATGTCTTCTTCTTCTCTTCACTCACATGGCCACAATCCTATTTTACACTCTAATTATTGCTCACCTGGAATATTGAAATAGCCTTCAAATTGGGCTCCCTGAATCCAGTCTCTCCTCTTTTCAGTTCATCATTCACACAACCACCAAAATAATTCTCCTAAAGGACTAACCAGTTCATCTTCCTACATAATAAAGTTTAACAGATCAGAGATGATCTTTTGTTTGACATTTAAAGCTGTTCACAAACTGGCCCCTTCCTACCTACCTTTCCAGTCTCCTTGCATTCAATACTACTTCATGTATTCTATAACCCAGGCATATTGACCTATATATGGTCTTTCCGTAATACCATGTTCAATCTTCATGTTTATTCATTGATTTCTATTTCAAGGATGTTCTCCTTTTCAACCTCTGGTGTTTTTTTTTCCAGATTCACCTCAAGCTTTACCTCTTCTAAGAGGTTTTTCCTGGTCCCCATCCCCTCCCCTAGTACCATCCCTTTTAAGGATTATTTTTCACAATTTTGTGTTTGTCTCATATATACAGATTTATATATGTTGTTGCTCTCATTAGAATGTAAGTTTCTTGAGGGAAAGGACTCTTTTTGCTGTTTTTTTTTTTTTTTTGGATTGCCAGTATCTAGCATAGATCTTGGCATTTAACAAAAGATTAAGAAATGTTTATTAGTTTATTAATTAACAAAATTACTAAACTGATAGATTTTTAAAATAATGTAGTATCTGGGTTTGTTGTTGTTTTCAAAGCATCTAATGAAGTCATTAGCTCTTTGTGAAAGTTTCTTTGAAAAGAAAAAACAACCATATGAATTGAATGATACTTTAGGTAGATTCAGAACTAGATGAATGAGTAGATCTAAGACTCATCATTAATGGATTGATGTCAACTTGAGGGAAACATCTAGTGGAGTGCTTCAGGTCATTTCCTGTTCAAAATTTTTGTGAGTTACTTAGATGGCATACTTGGCATCCTTATCAAATTTGCAGATGACACAAAGCTGGAAAGTATCACTAACACAATATGTAACAGAATCAGAATCTAAAAAGATTTCAATAGGCTAGAATGATAAGGTGAATAAGACAATAATAAGATGAAATTCAATGGGGTTGTTAAAATAGCTGGAAGACTGGCCAGCAGGAGTCCCATTCTTATGGGTTTTTTTCCTATACCCAATATGGAGGCTATATGATGGAAAGTCCCTGGTACTCCAACTTCAGAGCATATCCAGGTATTCTATTTATGGTCTATTCACTATGCAGTGACAAAATGGATTTTTGATTGGCTGCTTAGCCAGAATTGGATATTCATGCAAATCACCTGAAGAAGATTATCTTTATCTCTTTTTTTTCCTGGTCTGGCTGAATTTGGGAGTAGTGGAGTGATGAGGTGAATCAAGTGCTGGGCCCAGAGTCAAGTCATGAAAATTTGAGTTTAAATCCAAGTTCAGATATTTACTTTTGTAGTCATTTAACCCATTTTGCATCAGTTTCTTCACCTATAAAATGAGCTGGAGAAGAAAATGGAAAAGTACTCTAGTAGCTCTGTCCAGAAAACCTCAAATGGAATCATGAAGAGTCAGATATGACTGCAAAATAATCAAACAACAACAAAGACTCACTTTGAGCGAGAAGGTAAGAATTATACTATAAATGAGAGAGAGAGAGAGAGAGAGAGAGAGAGAGAGAGAGAGAGAGAGAGAGAGAAGGGAGGGAGGAAGAGAGAGAGAGAGAGAGAGAGAGAGAGAGAGAGAGAGAGAGAGAGAGAGAGAGAGAGAGAGAGAGAGAAGGGAGGGAAGGAGGAAGAGTGAGAGATAGGGAAGAGAAGAAGAAAAGAAGAAAACAAAAGAAAGAAGGAGAAGAAGAATAAGCAGCAGCAGAAGAAGAAAGCTAACACTAATCCTCTTCCCACACAGGTCAACATGAAACTATAATCATATTCCATCCTTGTTGCATCTATTTTTTTTTCTGCCTTAGGTGAAGGAGTATTGGAGAAGGAACAGACTAGGCTGGGCATCTGTGAGTTCTTAAAGATAGGAAGTGCAAACCACCAGATTCAAACGTTGGGAATCCATGCCAGAATTTTTTAAGGCAGCCAAGCCTGATGAGGGAGGACCAAAACCTTGACTTGTCTGACTTGTTTGACTAAGTATAGTAGTAGATCAAAGACAGCCAAAATGAAGAGTTTTATCCATTGGCTTTTATGCTGCAGGTAGAAGTCAAGTTGGTAGAAGCAAATGTTTTAAGTTTAAATCCATTAAAAAAAAAAAAAAAGTTTAAATCCACTCTCCCAAGGGGACCAAAATGGTGTAGAAGAATGTGCCTCCAAGGTTTCTGGGGGAAATGTTTACATATTCTGTTCTTGCTACATCTTCTCAATAAAAATCCCTTAATAATAGTTCATTGATACTGATTAGTTAAACAAAATTGAAATCTTAAACATTGGAAATTAATATCAAGGAGAATAAACCAGAATAGGGCTCAAGATAATAGCATTAGAAAACTCCATAATTCTTCAGCTCATTTTATGGATGAGGAAGTGAGGCAAACTAACTTGTTCAAGGTCATACAGCTAGTTAAGTGTCTGAGGCTGTTTTTGAACTCAGGAAGATGAGTCTTACTGATTCCACTCCCAGTGCTGTATTCACTGTGATACCTAGCTGCCCCAGTTCCTCAGGGAACTCAGGACACGGGCACCGAAGCCTGAAGGTGAGATGGATAGATATCTGTATATCTATGTTCAAATAAATAAATATATCAATATATCTTTATAATGATATATAGACCTAGATTTAGTTATTGATCAAGATACTCACTCTTAGGCTTCTAGGAATACCTCCGAGGAATTATAGGGTTTTCTAATGTTATCACCTTGAGTTAACTAGTGTATTCTCATCAATATCAATATCTAGTGGTTAGCACCTCAGATTCATTTAATCAATTAACATCATTTATAAAGACAGAGAAAAATTGATAAATTTTGAGGGGGGAGAGAGAACAAGAGTCATTTAACTTTGCTAGGCCTTAGCTTCCTCATCTGTAAGAAAAGAGAATTGGTTCACATGGTCCCCTTGGAATTTCCTTCCAGCTCTAAATATATGATCCTAATAGAGGCAGAGTATGCAAAAGAAGTAAGCTGATATTTCACTCTATTCTGTATTTTATAGCTAAGTCCTGATTGGTGCAAAGAATGTATTCCCCAAAGTGGTCAAATGCATTTAAATTTCCACTATTTGAAGTTATAATTATATAAAAATATGATCATTGGTTCTATTCTGATAGACATTCACAGTGGGAACTGTAATAATAAAACCATTTCAGAGCATTCATCATTAACATTATTCTAGATCTGGCTATTTTTCTCTGGACTTTCATAACCTTATCTATAAAATGAAGGGATTAGAATATGATCTCTTAAGGGTCCATTGATATTTAAAATCATGGTGGTCTCAGAACTTCAGAATGGGAAGGGTCCTTAGAGATAAGCTACTTTGTTCATTTTACAAATGATGAAAACTGTAACCCAGACAGAGGATTTTCCCAAGGTCAGGTGTGATGGCAGCACTACAGTCAGAATCCACTTCTTGAACTCTTTCCTCTGCGTTCTTCTGTATTCCCATCTCACCGTTAAGTTTTTTTCAGTCACTTCTAATTCTTTATGACCCCATTTGGGGATTTCTTGTCAAAGATATCGAAGCGATTTGTCATTTTTTCTCCAGCTCATTTTACAGATAAGGAAAGTGAGGCAAACAGAGTTAAGTGACTTGCCCAGGCTTACACAGCCAGTAACTTTCTGAGCTAGATTTGAACTCAGGAAGTTGAGATTTCCTGACTCCAGGTCCAGTGCTCTAGGTATCCCCATCTTACCACTACTGCCTGACATTAGGCTAACAGGCTGAGCCCAAGAAACCTGCAGCCCAATTTTGTCTTGCACAAATAAGCTACCTTTATCCTGACTTATGTAAAAGGCTTTAGAAATAAAATAATACTTGTATTTTTTCATTCTTCCTGTTCTACCACTATGAGGCAGCAAAATGGGTGTGGATACCATAGTTAGAACTCAGAATTTTTGAAGCATTTGTGTGTTATCAGTGAGTAATAATAACTCTTTGATTTTTTTTTCTATTTTTTTTGTCTTCTTTTACTTTAAATAATGCAAAGAGATCTCCAAAAAGTTACAGAAGTCATCCCAGCCACAGGCAGTTTCTGAAAATAAGTCTGGAGGTGATTGATTGTGGTTATAACAAACAGCCCATGATGAGGGCCTCTGGGTGCTTGCTTAATATAAAATATACAAACATAGCAGACCAGGGGGAAGAAAGCCAAGATTCCAGCTTTTCACTTGGATGCGCAGGAAACTCCTTTGAAAGCCCACATAGTTGGACGCCTGCAAGAGAGAACATGATTGCGCTTAACATTACTAGTTTTGCAACAGAGAAGCCTTCACCAGAGCCCGACAGTCAGAACTGGGCAGCGTATTCATTTATGGGTGGTACCCAGCTTCGAGAAGCACAGTCTCCCTAGGAGGGTGGGGTCCATCGTGGTACAGAAAACAGTCCCATAGAGGAGGTAGTCATGGCTATAATTGGGGTTGGGATGCAGGGCTGGGGGGAGGGGAGGGAGAGAAGGGGAAATCCCTGAAAGGTTTCCCTTCAGATGGAGTTCCACCCTGGGCCAGAGAAACACGGGATGATGGTACAGGGATAGCAGTACTGATGGGAGAAAACACACGGTAGGACGTGTTCCCCCCTCTCACCTCACCCCATGTCTGGCACCCTGTCAAAACCCCATCTGGCCAACACTATTTATGGCTCTGCCCTCTACTAAGGAACTAAATGAAGAATGAGGGGAGAGTAAGTGAGTGTTGGGAGAAGAAAGACAGGTAATCCCTTTTTGTGTCTAGAAAGGTATGACCGAGAATTCATCTTTTAAAGACACTTTGGCCAAGTTCATTTGTATTTTATTTTATTTTAATTTTTTTAAAAAATAAGTGAGTTCTTGAGTTAGATGAAGGCGAAAAGCCTGTGGATTTGATCTAAAACCTCTGTCTGGGGGGAGAGGGGAAGGGAGATTTTTCACTTATAGATGCAGACACTTAAGATGTGCGTAATAAACACTTTATATTCACAGACATTTTCTCTGGGATGAACTTGGCATAAAAGGTCCCCGATTGAATTGGAATGAAATGTAGTTTATTGAGAAAACACTGATGCGGGAACAAAGCACAGAAGAAAGGATGCTTCACCAATTACCCGGCAGACGTTCCTCCAGACATCTCTGTGACCTGGTTCCTGGCATCTGAGGGAGGATACCCAGAGGGGAGTCAGGCAGTATCACCTACAGCAGTGCCAGACACCCAAAGTAGGTTAACAAATGCTATAGTCTTGTCTGTCAGCAAATCAATTATGGGTATAGCGCAGAGCGGAAAAGACTGAAAATCAGGGAACCTGGATGTTTGTACCACATCTGCCACTAGCCTCCAGGGAAGACAGAGTTCCAGCCATTTGGGTCACTGGAACATAAGGTTTAGAGCAGGATGGGAACTCTGAGATCATCTCAGCTGTTTTTTTTTCCATCACCCCCTTATTTAATAGATAAGAAAACAAAAAGTTTCTTAAGGGACTTGCCCAATGCCACATGATTATTAGGTTATGAAGCCAGGATTTTTTACCCCCATTTTTAAACTGTGATCCCAAATCTAGTATTATCTCTACAATGCTATTCTCTCTCCCATTCCCCACCCCCAAATACCGACCTACACATACATACAATCCCACTAAAATGAAGAGGAATCTTCTGAGATCTCATCTAATTTTAATTCTAATCACAGCATCCATTTGCTAAAACACTATGGGGTGAAACCTTAAGAGATCAAAACAAGAAGCTTATAAGGACTGAATTTTTGCCTTTTTTGCATCTCTAATACTTGATACTTTGCCTGGGACTTAGTAAGTACTTACTAACTGCCAGTTCCCTAACTAGTTCTTTCTTCTAGCAGCATTCTAGAACAACAAGGTCTGACAATGTTTCTCTCTAGAACCTTCTGTTAATTATTTTCTGTTTATTCCATATAATATTTGCTTGGTATATATTTGTTTGCATGTTGTGTCCTGATTAGATTGTAAACTCCCTGAAGTTAAGGATTATCTTTTACCTTTTTCTATGTTCCCAGAGATTAGCAGGGTACATGGCACATAATAAGTGCTTAATAAATATTTACTTATTAGTTGATCATGATCATGTTTTCTTTTTATAAAGCCATCTGTTTCCCTTCCAGATTCCATCTCTACCTACTATTATAACCTTTCGCCTTTATTACTTTCCTATTGACACTTAAGAACTTGAGGTGAAGCTCACTTGTCCAGATCTGGTTAGTTTGTGTCCGTTTTCTTCAGAGAGAAGATGCTATGATTATATGGTGACTTCATATAAATATAAAAATCTGGGATTGACAATTTGCCCTCCTCTTAACAATTTCATGAGTCAGGGTAGTACAATTGTAGAGTGACTATTGTTATATTCATTTTATTTACAGATAAGATAACTATGGTTTAGAGAAAAATGAAGTGATTTCTCCAAGATCACATAAATAAATCCCAGTGTTCTTTTGATTCTTTTGGTCTCTGATCAGATCATACCCAATGATTATAAGCCTGCATCATGGTAACTTGATTGCACCTGGTATATGGTAACTGGCACTTGATAAAAATAACTCAGCCAGACCCTCCTCCCTTATGCCAAACTTAATCTTCTTTTGGGGGGAAGGTGGGTTCTTCTTGGCAACAGAGAGGTCAACAGTCACAAATATCCATTAAATCTTGCTAACTGTGAGTTTCACCCTGAATGGGAGCAGCTTAGATTTAGTGAAAAATGATGACAAATCACCCAAATATTTACTCTTCACAAAATGAGATACATCATCAAGTTGGCATCCCTTTGGTTCATTACTGCTTTTGCTTTGATGTTTATTACATTGAATTGGTTGGTTCGTAATAATTACGGTCCTCATATCTCTTCATGCATGTCAACCTCATGACCTCATCCACCTACTTGTTAGCTTATTTTGACTACCTTGTTTATACCCTCTCATTTCTTCGAAGCCTTCTAATCACCATGTGATAAGGACATCATCCATCTATTATTCCGTAGTAACCTCCATCTGACCCTCATCAATGGGTTTCAGCATCTCCTCAAAAATATCTCAGCTTCTCATTGATCATATATCATATATCACATTCTAGTATCCCCTAATTCCAATTTCCCCCACTTTATGCCATTTTATCCTAGTTTCCTTCTAGTTAACTCTACAGAAAGTAAAGGAAATTATTCTATTTAGTATGTGCAAGGTAGTGTGCTGTTTTAAGAATATAGGCCCTGTCCGAGACAGATAGATAGATAGATAAAGATATAGATATATAGTATGTAAACACAAGAAATTTGCAAAGTATTGGGGGAGAAGGGAAGAAACATCAAATACTTTGATACTTCATGCATCTCTCCTCAAACTATTTCCTTCACAATGCTTTCCTTTCATTTTGTAACTTTATGGAAATTTACTTATATAATTAAGAACACAACATTTTCCCTAGAATTTTGCAATATGCATCATTCTTCTGATATCACAAAATTTTGATAACTTCATATTTGGAGAGAAGTATAGTATATGTGTGTGTTTAATTTTAGCCAGCTATATAATATTTAATGGCCAAAATCAGATTTGTTGATAGTCAAAAAATCTATGAATACTCACAAGGAATAATATTCACTTGATAACTTATAAGGCATTTTGTATTATATCTTATTGTGAAATTTTAATATAAACTCTATTAATACAAAATCGGAGTATATGGAAACTTTCATACATTAGACAAATTAGTTAAACTCTCTAACCCTGAGGGTTTTCATCCTGTAAAGCAAGGGGTGGAGGGTGATTACTTTACCTCTGACGATGCTTCTAGTTTTAAATCTACTTTTCTATGATCTTTTGAAAATCATTTTCTAAAGAGATTCCTTCTTAAAATCAGAAAATATGACCTGGGGTAAAGAAGACATGGAAATAGAAGAAAAACTATTAGTAGAAGCACATTGTTCGGAATGAATGAGGCAATGAATTTTCTTGTACTCTGTCATATCACATCTGGGTTGTTTCACTATCCACAGCTAGGTGGGGCAGTGGATAAAGAATTGATCTCTGAGTCAGGAAGGGCTGAATTCAAATTCAGCATCAGATACTTACTAGCTGGACAAGTCACTTAATTAACTCTCTTTACCTCCATTAAACTTCCCAAGAAATAAGTAGAATTGCCCCAAAGTGTAATTAGATCCCTTTTGAATTAATGAATGAAGCATTTATTAAGTGTTTACTAATTTGAGTAATTGGATTTCCTACTCATTGAAAGTCTTCAATTGAAGCTGGATGACTACTTTTCAGGGATGTTGTAAAAGGGATTTCCTTTCAGCTAGAATGGACATAAAACTTAAGGTAAAAGGTTTACAGATTTATAACCAGAGAAGAATTCACAAACCATCTAATCCAACTCTCTCATTTTACAAATAAGAAATGTGCTGCTTACCACTTCAGGGACAAAAGAGGAATCAGAAGAGTAATTCCTCAGTTTGATTATCATGGAGTAATTTCTCAATGACATTAATTTATAGTAAGAAAAATACTGGTCTAACAACCTAGACTAGAGTCTCATTTCTGCCACTTAGACAGATGACATCTGAAAATTATGATCTCAGCCTCATTTGAGTTTTAATTTAATTTTAAAAATATTTATCAAGCAACTTCTATGAGCACTGGGCTAGGGATGCAAATAAGAAAAAAAATTAGTCTCCACCCTTCAAGAATTTACAATTGAAGAACTAGGGAGGTCATTATAACTATAAGGTGTGATGTGGTAAGAATAAAAAGAACTCTAAAGAATGTGCCATTTTAAATATGTGTTATTTTCTGAGTACCACCTCATAATTATCAGAATGACTAATATGCCAGAAAAGGAAAATGACAAAATTTTGGAGAAATTGTGGGAAAATTGGAGCATAAATGCATTGTAAAGGAAGTCTTTGACAAAATAAAATATTCATATATGCTAAAAATCCTACAGAGCACATAAGTATAGATAGACTTTTTTTAGTATGATAATATGTGTGCATATGTGTATGTGTGTGGACACCCATTTTTCTTCCTATTATTCAACTTATTTCTAGAAATTGTAGCAAAAACAATATGACAAGAGAGAAAAATGTAACTCAGAAAAATAGAGGAAAAAACCTATGCTTTTCAACTAATGATAGAATAATTTAGAAAATCTTGGAGAATCAGCAAAGAAATTGGTTCAATAAATAACATACATAAAGTAGTAGGAAATACAGCCAACCTATCAATTGCATTTCACACAATAATAACAAAATCCAGGAAGATTTATAATAGAAAAGAAAGGCTCATTTAAAATAATTACAAAATGCATAAGATATTTGGAAATCAGTCTCCCATAGCAACTCAGAATCTTTACAATTACACAAGCTTAATGAGAGAAGGAAATAATAGCTTAATATCTTAAATAATAAGAAGGATATTTGGTGCTTATGGTTGGACCCACAATAATGTAATAAAAATTATACTGCTACTTAATTTATAGGCTATGCCTATCAAAAAACCAAGAAGCTTTATAGAGGTAGACAAAACAACAGAATTCATTTTAAAGAATAAAGGAGGATTTTGGGGAGCCAAGATGGCAAAAAGATGAGGTGAAACAATCTTTTAGTCCAAGAAACTTAGAACATTGGCAAGAAAAGTCTATCTCAGATAAAAGGGGAATGCAATCCAGGACGGGAAGTGTCTAGGAAATCCAACAGCAACCACCTTCACCAGAATCCCCTACCTGTTTTAGCATAGCCCTTGGCAAACAGCAAGTGGCCAGACCACCTAGTGCTTTAGTATAGGCCCAGGGAAATGCAGAAACATCCCACTAGCCTAAGCACTTGGCAGATAGTAGGACACCTGCCTAACCTCAAGTAGGTTGCAAGACCCCTACAGCCTTCAGCAAGGTCAGTCACTCCACCTCTACTCCATTCTCCTCTGGACACCCCCATATACAAGGGGCTCCCTTGGGCCTTAAGAAAATATTAGTGCAACACCAAGTAAATAGTCTAGGCCTGCAGTCCCTGGCCCCAAAAGCCTGAAATTGTGCCTCTTCAAACCAGAGGCAGAACTTAAATGAAAAAAGGAACAGGGAAGAAATGGATTCATCTTCAGAGGAGAACACTTTAATAAGAAAAAAAAAAGCTTCTACCCCAAAGAGTAATGTGAAATGGCTCCCTTCTCAGAGAGAATTTATAGAAGAACTTTAAAAAGAATTCAAAAATCAAATGAAAGACATTGGGGAAAAACTAAAGAAAAAAAATTTTTAAATCATCCAAGAAAAACAAGAAGACTATGGAAAAAAAGGTGAAAATAATGCTTTGAAAATTAGAATTGGGCAAGGGAAAGCCAGTGAAGTTATGAAAAACCAAAATTATAAGGAATGAGAAAATAAATTGTGAAACATCTTATAAGAAAAACTGACAGCACTGAAGAATAGATCAAGAAGAGAAAGTATAATAATAATTGGAATGCCAGAAAGTTCTGATCAAAAAGAGAACCTTGACACAATAATGCAAAAAAAAAATCCAAGAAAATTGTCCTGAAGTGATAGAATATGAGGGGAAAGTAGAAATAGAAAAATCCACTAATCACCCCCTCAGAGATCCTATATGGAAAATAAACAGGAATATTATTGACAAATTTCAAAACTTTCAGATCAAAGAGAAAATTTTTCAGGAAACAAGAAAAAAAAATTCAAATTGTACAAGATTTAGCAGCAGCTACAACAAAAGATGGCAGGTCTTGGAATCATATCTACAAACAATCAAAAGAACCAGGGCTGCAGCTAAAAAAATCATATCCAGCAAAATTATCTATAATCCTGAATGAGAAAAAATGGACATTCCATGAACTTGCAGATTTTCAGGACTTTCTATCAACAAATCTGAACTTAAGAGAAAATTTTATTGCATAAGAGCTAAAATGAAAGCTCAATTAAAAAAAAATTAACATGGGCAAACTATTTAAAGGTAGACAAATTATTTATGGTTTTTGTTGTGTATGCATATACATGTATATATAAGATTCACATCAACAATGGGGTAGTTCAAAAGAAAGACTGGCAGAGTTAAAGTAAAAATAGCAATCATGTTATGCAAAGGAAGCAATAGGCAACACTACATATATACCATGAAATCTATAAAGAAATAAGGGGGGAGGACAATGGATGTGGAACAATGCACATAATGTTGGGCACAGTTAATATGGTGGTTGGTTTTGCTTAATTATTTTCCCTTTATTTAATTCACTGTCATAAGAAAAGGGAAGAAGGAATATGTTGGGAAATGCACATGATGTAACAAATAGAAGACATAAACATTTTTTTAAAGGAATATAAGGAAGGAGAGTCACCTTCCACTGGAGGATATCGATGAAAGTTTTGTGGAGTATTTGGTTGGCGCATGAGCTATCCCTTCAAGAAGGAGAATTTCAAACAATGGTGGTATAGAGAGAGAATGGATTCCAGGCAAGGATGGATTGATGCTTTAAAAAAAGTTTGAGGAGGAGAACAACCTTTAAAATAGAAACCAGGAAGATTGAAAGTCTTGTAATTGTGGTTACTACTTCAGTAATTGTGATTAATAGTTTAAAAGTTTAAACTTTGAAAGTAATAGTTTAAAAATAAAATAAAATGGGATGCCAGATTCCCTTTATTTCTGTACCCAAGGATTCATTTTCCAAACCCTTCCCTTGACACTCATCCAAATCCATTGTCTGAGATCACTGTTCTCACAAACCTAACTTGTGATTGAAGTAAGGTTTAGAATATGTCAGCTGCAAGAGTTCCAGGTGCTCGTGATTGTTGTAATTAAAATCATCAGAGCTGAAGAAATCAACCAAAAGCAGCTAAGTCCATATGACTGCCACATAAAGGGGAGCCAGCAGCTTCTTATTTCTTAGTGTGAGAAAGAAGGTCCCCTTTCTCCTCACCCTCTCCCCACCTTAGGTGATGTAGTCAAAGAAGGCCCAGAAAGTAATCAAATGGTGTTAATGAGGTGTTAAACTGACTTGAGATCCAACTATGCCCTGATCCCTTTCAGAAGTATAAATACCTCTCTGAGTCAAGGAGGGAACAACAAAATTGATTGAGCAAACAAATTAGCCACACCTCTGAGGGTTTAAAATAGCTAAACCCTAGACAAATTTCAAAACTCCAGACTTGGAGACTGGGGGAGGAGACGTGGCTTCCTCTACCAGAGAGAAGAGAGGGTGGTGAATTTCTTTCCTCATTCCTCATCAGCCATCTCAATAGAGTAACTTTCTCAATAGATAGACATCGCATACAGCAGGCAGCAGAGACACACAATCCATCACGATGGGATACAGAGAAACAGTTACCTAAGGGAGGGAAATAGCTTTAGGGAGACCCTTGCCAGCAGGGAAGAATGTCAGCTATGTACGGAGGAGGCTTCAAGGAGGCTTGCTGAACAACCTACATAATAGTGAGTCTATACACCCAAAGGGAAGCTTTGCAAGGACTGTGCAAAGAGAGAAAGGGCTTCTAGACTTGACATACTAGGAATTCTGTGTTGCATTTTCCACATGTGTATCTGAAACATGTTCCTCACCACTGATCTTTTGGTCTTGTGTCCACTATTCCCATGTATTTGTAGAAGAACGAACCTGAGATTTATAAGAGGAATATTTTGTAGCAGTTGTTCTTACTGTAAGAGCCTTGCAAATACCTTGGCTAACAGCTAATTATGTCTCCTGTTGTGATCACTGATTGGAAATATAAAGTATAAAGGTATTCAGCTATTCATTTTTACTTTTTGTGACCACATTTGGGATTTTCTTGGCAAAGAGATTGGAGTGGTTTGCCATTTCCTGTTCTAGTTCATTTTACAGACAAGGAAACTGGGGTAAACAGGGCAAAGTGCCCAAAATCACATAGCTAGTGTCTAAGGTTGGATTTGAACTTAGGTCTATCTGACTTGAGGCCAGATGCTCTATTCAGTGCCCAATCTACCTAACTCTAATAAAGATATAGGTTCTACAATATAGTGTTAGAAGTTTAGATCCAAGAGAGTAATCTACTCCCTAGAACAAGAGAATCAACCTTCAAAGAAAATGTCCACTGCAGATATATCACAGGGGTGCCAAATACAAGCATATGTTCCCTAGTAAGGGATGGGTGGCAAATCACAGCCACCCCTAATTCCATTCTGAAAGGGTTAGAAAACAAACCGACTTTGGGGTTTCTCTTGGAAGGATCTTTTTCTGCAAAAATCTTTGTGGCCATGTTGAGTTTCTTTCAAAGAATGCATTTAGAGTTTATGAAAAAGGAAAATTCCAAGGGATAATTTCCCAGACAAATCAATCTAGTAATTAGGAAAACATGCCACTGGGTTATACCTGTTCTCTATATCTTCATCATGCTGATTAGATTGGCTCACAGAACATAAATTTCGAGAGAAATACAGGCTGCATCCTGCTCACTCCTAATTTCGCCCAACTATTTTCGATACAGAAAAGATAGGTTGAATGAATTTATTTCAAGGAAAAGAGATAGGCAGATGCTGGAGATGCTTCAACACAGCTGGGACAATGCTTATCCAGTTTCCAGTTTGAAATTGACCTTTTCTTCCCTGGGATGGTGGAAAGAGCCCTGGGCAAGGGAGAGGATACATGGATTCTTATCATAAGTCTGATACTAATGAGTTCTATGACTTTGGGCAAATCAGTTACACTCTCTGGGCCTCCATTTCCTCATCAATAAAAAGAGTTTTGGACTAGGTGATCCCTACGGACCCTCTTAGCTCTGCTGTTCTTCCAGTCTGTTCTTCTTTGCTTGAAGCAGAGACAAGTTATCCAAGACTATGTAGTGATTCTCTTGATAGAGTCAACTGTCCAAGGAGCTCTGGGACACAAAAGCAATTTCAGTATCTTTTCCAGCCCTGGGCAGGTTTGGAATACAAGCCTCTAGAGAGACAGAGCTAATCCATTTCTGCACTGGCCCTCCAGATGTTTGCTATGTGCCCAGTGTTTTCTTCTGGAAGGGGTCAACTAACACTGTCCTTCCAAGACATTCTGCTTTCACTGATATCCATGACTCCAATCAGAGAAAATACTTCATTATTAGTATTGATGCTTACTGGCAATATTAGTTACCCGACATGTAAAAGATATTTCTACAGTAAAGTCTTTGGACTTCAGAGGCTGGGAAGAAGTCATCTGAAAAGGTTCAGTCTTCCTTGAAGAGTTCAATAATGTGAAATTACGTCTCTTGACGTAACCATTGTACAAAAGCCCATACCTATCATACACTGGCCCCTAGATCAAAGATGCTAACACAGAGATAGGATGTTACAGCCAAAAACAGAACAGTAAGTTGGCATTATCAAGAATGTTTAGAACAAAAACAATGAACCACACAGGTCTAGGGTCTGAATCTGGCTTTAATTCCTTCCTAGACTGGTTTGAATTTCTTTGAAGGTACAATGCATATAGCCCATCAAAGGCAAAAATAATAATAATAATAACAACAGTTAGCATTTAAATAGCAATAAAGGCTTGCAAAGTTATTACACATATTTTCTGATTTTTTTCTTTTAAAAACCTTGGTAGGTGGGTAGTTTTAAGGGAAAAATGAGATAATAGGTATTACTATCCCAATTTTACAGATGACGATAGAAGGGCAGAAAGAGGTAAAGAGAGTTACTTGTATCCAGGGTCTGGCTAGTAATTGAATTCAGGTTTTCCTGGCTTCAAGTACCACTGATTCTAACAATGAAGCTCTGGGAACAAGGATATGCTGGCCCATTCCCACCAAATTCTAGATAGCTGACTTCTAATTTTTCCAAGTTCTTCTTATCCTCATCCTGTCCCTCTGCCTTGTTACACAATCACACACCACCCTCTATATTCTGAATCTGGGATACTGAAACGTGTATGAAACTATCTCCTTCCATTTATACTGATTCATAAAGGACCAATCCTATCTGAATAGTGATTATGAAACTTTTTGATTAATTATCCTCATAGTGGAATGGAAAGAAGACTTGGATTTTACAGTCATATCTCCAGCTCTTACTGGCTAGCCATGTGACCTACTACCATAATCTTTTTGGATTTCAGATTTCCTCACGTGAAAATAAAATCAGTAATGCCTTATCTGATATATCATAGGGATGTTCTGAATAACAAATTTGAGAATGTATGTGAAAGAGCTTTGTAATCAAAAACCCATTATATAAATATGAAGTTTCATTTGGTGGAACATTCTTGGCCACAGCCAGTTACTAAACAAAAAAAAAAACTACAAAATGGTCCTCTTCTACTTCTGCAGTGACCATTCTACCTGCATAGTGTGATAGAAAAGAAAAGACAATGATAACAATCATCTCATTTTTTAACATCTAACAATAATTATCTGTTGGTATTCTGAAGCTACAATGGGAAATTCAATTAGAAATGGGGGCCACTAAGTTACATAAAAATCCCTACAGGCTACATATTGCCTAGGTTTAAAAATGTAATATCATCTATGTTCTATTGTATTTTTTATTTATTTTGTTAAATATTTCTCAATTACACTTTATTCTGATTCTGACTCCACTTGGGAGTATTGTAGATGACATAGTGGTATATGCTACTTCTGCTCCAAATCACCAGCCAAACAAGAGACAAAACTTCCTGTGAAGATTCATGCCCATCTCAATTGGCTAATAAATGTCAGTGTCAATTTTTTTTTGCCTTTTTTTGCCTTCACTCTTAAAAGCTAGACAATAAGATCCTCCCCCCATTTTCCCAATAAATGTCATTTAGATAAATATCCAACTAGCTTCAAATAGCTCCATAGCAAGTGGGATTACAGATAAAATCCTATCACATTCTCTTTGTTAGCAAACCTTGAATAATTTTTTGGAGTACTCCAATCTCACATCCCTATTCTCCTCGACTAATCACTATGCTCTGTAAAAGATTTTGAATTGGAGAGAGAAGAACATAGGATCATAGATTTTGAGTTGGAAAAGAATTTGGCAAGCCGACTTCCTTATTCCACATAAAGGTTAACTGACTAGCAGAAAAATCAAAATAACACCTTGCTTTCCACCAATCACAAATTGGAAACCTCAAAAACAAACGATAGAGAATCCTTAATATATGTCAGAGAAGGAAAATCTGGGAAACATTCGTGGGAGCTATAATATCTTTACCTTCCTTTTAGGAGACTGTCACACTATTATCCCAATCACTATACAGATTCAAAAGGCCCTCAGATCCCATTCTCATTTCCATCCAGCTATAACAAAGTATCCGTTAACAAAATACCTTTTGAACAGAAAACTTGTAGCATATGCATATATATTTCCTTTTCCATTTCTAATTTAGGACTCTATTGCCACAGAATCTACGTATTTGAAGAGTCATTTGCCACTAAGTGAAGGAACTCTTTAAAAGTAGGAGAAACTGATAGAACTGATCCCATGTTTAAATACCATGACATTTTGGGGGGGTTGTTGTTCAGTGATTTTCAGTCATGTCTGACTCTTTATGATCCCATTTGGAGTTTTCTGGCAGAGAAACTGGAGTGTTTGCCATTTCCTTCTCAGAATCATTTTACACATGAGAAAATTAAGGCAAACAGGCTTAAGTGACTTGTCCAGGATCTAGTAAGTGTCTGACAATTTTGGACTCAGGAAAGTGAGCATTCTTGACTCCAGGCCCAGCACTCTAACTATATTGCACCACCTAGCTGCCCAAAATTTTTGAAATTTTTCCAATATTTAAGAGGGACTCTCCAAAGTCACATAATTAGATAACAGAAAAAATAAAATTTCAAAATGTTTACTGTTTGTTGACCTAGAAGAAAATTATTTTGATTTAGTAGAGCAAAATGTAGCATGAAATTATCTTTCAATAAGATATCAAAATAAAAAAATAACAATTTATTTATATAATGATATAAATAATAATAATAAAAGGGACTTTGAAAGTTATACCAACAGAGATAATAAGTTGATTTTATGACCTTCTGCTAGGTAAGCCTAAAACACAAAATAAAGAAACAGACTCACTAATGATGTTTCCAGTATCATAGATGTTCAGTGAAAGAGAAATCCCAAATGAATGATGAGGTTTTCCAGATATACTTGTTGGTACATGACATTGTACAGTTTCCATCAAAATTGGAAAATCCTGTTGAAACTCCTGAAAGAGATCCCTACTCAATCAGATGTTTGACCTAACTATGAATACAGTAAAAACCAAGGGGATGAAGAATGGGTATTGTCTTGACCATGATGTGCAAGTTTGATGAACACCATGATGAGCCATAATCATGCTCACTATGTACTGCTTTATTGACACTTGATCAGGTGTACATGCGCACGTGTGCACACACACACACACACACACACACACACACACATACACATACAGAAATTTTATAGTAGTCTAAAAGTAAGAAATATGGGTCAATAGTTTTTAATAGTCTGTGAATCATCATTTTTTTCAATTATAATATCCATCATTTTCCCTCAGGTATTTTATAGTTTCTCATTTTCTGATATCTTAAAAATGGATCCCTCCACAATCTTGAAAATGTCTAGTCTAGTTATACTTCTCATCTTTTTTTTCTTAAATCCCATTTCTATTTCATTATACAGGAATTATAATGGCAAAGTTACTATTGAACCCTCAACAAAAGAGAGGCCTTTGTGTATGAGATTATGGCTTGAACTAATAGAAGAATCTCCAAAAGGTCACCTTCAAGGAGAAATGAAGAGTTATATGGTAGCTGTGGGTAGGCTATGTCATATTACCAAAGAACAATTTCATAGGGAAAAAAAGCATTGTAATGGAAATCATCAGAGATGAATTACAGGAAGAGAAGGTATAATGGTCATGTAAAGACACCAAAGAATAGTTGATGTTAGCTTCATTGCGCAATGTCCAAAGATCTAGAAGAAGGCCCATCATATATGGAGTGAACCCACTCCATTCTTTCCTTGAGTAGTTATGGGAAAATATGAACAATAATCACAGAGAATGAGAAGTCTTGTACGGATTGCAATCTGCACTGTTGGAGGAAGTACTTTTAGAAGATCACAAATGTAGTGTTGAAGACATATTTGTATTAGGATTAAAATTCTATTATATCTTGACAGGCTAGAGCACTAGATTAAAATCAAGTAAGATGATATTTCATGAGGATAAATAAAAAATGCCAAATCTTTTTTCGGTTAATCAGTTACATAAGGTCAGGCAGACATGGTGAAATTTCTTGTGAAAAAGAAAAGAAGGGGAGGAATTAGCGACATACAAGCTCAATATAAATAAACAGTATAACATGGCAATCAAAAAGACAACCTCGGTTTTAAGAGCATTTTAACGAGCATTGGATTCAGAACAAACAATTTTTGCTTAGGAAAAAATTTTTGTACCTTTTCTTTTGACATCATTTATGAATAATATTCTCTTTCAAGCAGTTAGTTGACAATGGACAAAGAATTGGATTTGTGTCAGAAAAATCTGAGTTCAAATCCAGCCCAAATACTTACTAGCTGTGTGACCCTGGATAAGTCACATTTCTTCTAAGAGTGCCTCAGTTTCCTCATTTGCAAAAAGAATCAAATTAGATGATCATTGTAAATCAGCAGAATGTCTGTAGGTAGTAAGCTCCAGATAAATGTTAGTTATTATTATTGTTATTATCATTATTATTGATAACTGGGTAATAAAGAACAAGTGACAACCTTTGTTTCCTTCAATTTTCTCAACTGTAAAATGGAAGTTAAGTATATTACATACTTTGCAGGGCTGTTGTGAGATCAAGTGGGACAACATTTATACATTTATTTAGTAGAAAGACTGGCACATAGTGAATGTTAGGTAAATGCTTATTCCTTTCCCCCATTCCTCTCCAGTGAATCTTCCCTTGCAACAACAAAAAAGCCATCAACAAGTCACATAATCAATGAAATGGAAGAGTTGTTGTTTTCCATAAATTTCCCAGACTAAAAACCTGATGCACCAGATGCAGAATAACTAAAGCCAAATCCACATAAAAAGACAAAAACATTGCTTTGTAGTAAAAAGTCTTATGAAATAATAGCAGATCACTGAAGCATCAGAACCTCATTACACTATGTTCTGGAGGCAGCCTCACAGATTTGGTCTTTAGTATCTAACTGTGGAGGTTTCTACTGAGGACCCCATGACAACCACAGAATCACAGAATGTGACAGCTGGAAGGGAAGTCAAGGCCATCTGTTACAACAGTCTCCATATAAAAGGAATCCCAATTCTAATGTACCTGATGAGTGCTTGTCCAGCTTCTACTGGAAGACATCCATGATTTTGGACAGCTCTAATTGTTACAAAGCCTTTCCTGACATTGAGCCAAAATCGGTCTCTTTTCAATTTCCAGACATGTGTCCTGGTTCTTCCATGTGAGCTCCAAATAGACCGAGTCCATCTTCCATGACAGATCTTCAAATGGTTATCACATCCTCCCTGAGCTTTTTTCTTCAGGCTAACCATCCCCAGTTCTTCAGTCAATCTTCGTGGAACCTGGAGTTTGTCAAGGTTCCTCATCATCTTCTTGGAAGCAGCTAAGTGATAGTAGATAGAACACTGGACCTTGACTTAGGAAGATCTAACTTCAAATCTAGTCTCGGACACTTCCTAGCTGTATGACCCTGGGCAAGTCATTTAAATTGTTGTCTGCTTTCCTTTCCCCCCAAAATAAGGATTGTAATAGCATCTACCTCTTAGGGCTATTTTGAAGATCAAATGAGACAATATTTTTAGGCACCTAACATAGATCCTGGAACATAATAGGTACTTAATAAATGCCTGTTGCCTTTCTTCTTTGCCTTCCCTTAGAACTGTTCAGTTTGTCAGTGTCCTTACACTTGATATCTAGATCTGAACATAGTACTTCAGATACAGAATATAATGGAACTATCATTTCCTTAGTTCAAGAAACTATGCCACAATCAAATCAGTGTGTGTGTGTGTGTGTGTGTGTGTGTGTGTGTGTGTGTGTGTGTGAAAGAGAGAGAGAGAGAGAGAGAGAGAGAGAGAGAGAGAGAGAGAGAATCACATTATTGACTTATTGAGCTTATAGTCCACTAAAACTCCAAGATCTTTTTTTTTATAGAATAACTAATTGCTGTCTAATCAAGGATCCCAATTTTAAACTAAAGTTGATATTTTGTGTCCAAATGTGAAATTTTACATTTATCATTACTGGTTTTCATGTTATTACATTTAGCCTAATCCTCTGAGTCCTGGCAGTCATGCAATACATTTACTATATCTTCTAGCTTTGTGCAATCCACAAATTTTGATGAGTATGCACAGATCCCTAGATTATTCCATACTCAATTTTTTTTATCCCACAAGGTGCACTTTGACAAGATACTCAAGAAAAAGAAAACAACTTGAGTAAGGGAGAGAAAGAAAAGGAAATTCAGAGGGGTGAAGTTTCCTTGCCCAAGGAGAAAAAGAACAATAACCCAGCTGGGGTGTCATTCTTCTCTTTGCAGAGTTTACTTTGGGCAAGAAGCCAGTTAGTCCTGACACCCACTCTCCCCAGTTTGAGAAAGCTGAGTAATAAGACACCTAATTTCAATGGAGGGAATTGGAAATGAATCTGTGCAATAGTGAGAAAGAGAGAAGACAGAAGTAGGCGAGAAATCAGAGGCAATCAACTGGGAATACAAGAAGAAGGTTGAAAGTCCAAAAGTTTTAGGGAAAAAAAGATTGAGTAAAGGAAACCTAGTTCCCAAGCAGAAAAATCAACAGAGTGACTCAGAATGACAGAAAGAAAAAAAAGTAAACATTCAAAGAAAGACCAAAATACCATCTTGAACAGATATGAAGGAAAATGAATCGGAAATTTCTGTTGCAAAAAGAGAATTCTATGGATTCCCTAAAGATGTGGAACAACAAGAAAACTTTAGACTTGTTCATCTGAGTAATAAAAATTTTAAAAGAAGACATAAGAAATGGAAATTAGACTAGAAATCCAAGCTTTTACCACAGGAATAAAGAAGACAAACAAGAGGGTTATAGAATTCAGAATACACCATGGAGAATCCTTGGAAAGGCTCTGAAAGAGAAAATGGCAGATTCTCAGAAATTTCACCAACATGAAAAATCCAAGTTCCTTGGGTTACAGGGTCCATTTTTATTATTTTCATTTTATATCTATCACTCGAACAATGTCTAAAACATGAAAGATACTAATAAGTAGTCACTGAATTAATTGGATGAAACAAAAACTCATCTATTAACATTAATATTCTTTTGGTAACATTATAAGGTTTTTTAATACAATTTCAGTTTCCAAAGAATCAGAATTATGTCATTAAAAACTCAATAGATGTATAGAGGCAACTGGAAGTGTGGGGGATAGAATGTTGGGCCTGGAGTTAGGAAGACCTCAGTTCAAATCTGGTCTCAGATACTTGCCTGGGCAAACAGCATTTATCTCCCAGGATCCTTCAAACTAGATGTTTGCAAAGTGTTTCACACAGTGCTTGGCACATAGTTTATATTCCTTTGAAAGAAAGGAGAGAGAGAGAGGAGGAAAGGAAGGAGCTGTGTTGCTCTACTAAAACTGACCAGTTGGGTCCCCAGTGGGGCAGCTTCTACTACTCAGAGGTTATTGTTTGCCCTTTATTCTTGAAGAGGATCATAACATCAGGAAAGTAATACCATGACTTACAAGTGAATTAAATTTAAGAAAGGCAAAGGGGTACAAAGTCACCAGCCTTACATTCTCCTCCAAACCTCATGAGTTATCTTGGAGTTTACAAACTAGATTTTATCTGTTCAGACCATGCCTTAAATCTATATCACTCTGACTTTCATTTACTGGCCCATAATAGGTCCTAACCCAAGCTACCATAGTGTTTTGATGGTTCAGAGTGACCAATGTAAATAGCAATTGTTTCTGTTTTGGCCAGAAACCCAGGCCAACCTGATTTTTTTTTGACTAGGTAAAAGAGGTCATTTTAAATCTAGCCCTAATCACTGAGTTGGTGTTGCCTCAAACTGAGACCTGGAAAGGACCTTAGTTTAAAAAGTCCACGGTCTCTCACTCCATCTGGGATCTTCTCTATTTGTCCTAATCTATATCTTGCCACTAGACCCAGAGAGATCTGGAGGAGAGAGTGAATCTGGTGACTTTGCATAGCCCTCTCCCACTTAAATCCAATTTACTTGTAAGTCATGGCATCACCATCTCAATATTATGGTTCTGTTCAAAAATGAAGGACAAATAACAGCACATAATAGTGACTTATTACATACTTTTCCCCTTCCTCCCAATAGGTTGTAACATTATCAACAGAATTGCTTTTATATAATTATGTCAAGCAAAATATATAACAGAAGTCCCTGAAATCTCTGAGAACTTTTATTTTAAAATTCTTTGTGAGTTTTCCCATATTTAATATGATTATTTCAATTGATCAATTATGTAAATCACAGCTTATATTCCCATCTGATATAATGCTTTCTGTTACCAAATCATATAAGAAATACCAATCCAATAGCAAAAAATTAATTATAATGCAGATATAGCATAAATACAAAAGAGGAGAGAAGCAAGTAGTAGGATCAGTTTATGTCCTCATACACAAATAAATGAAACCTCTCAAAAGATTCATGGGATTTATAAATCAAATACCCCTCAACTCCCATTAATCCCCCAATATAGCAGGACGAGGACAAAGCTATTTCAGAACTCGTGGTTATAATAGCAAAATCTTCAGCATCACTGCCATTTGCCTCCTAGAGTTTTATAGAAATCTCTTTGTGGGAAAGGCTGGAAAATGGAAGTCTGGCCCATGTGCAGACCTCATCAGCTTGCTGAGCTGATGTAACCTTTCCATATGGATGATGGTGGGGGGATAGCTTCTAGGACAATCATGAGGATATTCATGGAAAGTATCTTGGAGAGACTATTTCTGCTCAGCTATACTTGTGCTGGAGGAGAGACTACCTCTTAGAGGCAAAAAAAAATGTCTATTAGATTCAACTACTTTCTCTTTCTATTTCATTTGAGTTTAGGGAGTACTCAGTAACTCTTCCTCTCATAGTGCCAGATGAGAGTCCAAATAGTAAGTCAAAGGACCTTCTTCTCCTCTGAGGCTTTGCCAGATCTCTGGAACAAACAGGCTCAGTCTTTGGTCTGTTTGTTCTCTTCCACAGGAATCTAGGAGTCAGAATCTAGTTCATGCTTTGTAGTCAGTTCAGCAACCCTCCCCAGAGGAACCTTACAATAAAATATCTTTCTTCATTCAAGTTAATGAAAGTTGAAATGAGTACTCATCTAGAAGCAATGCCAACTTTGGATATGAACTTGCAATGAATTCAATACCATGACAGAACTGAGGGAAATTTTAATCCTCTCCTCTTAAAATTAGAAATGATATAGGAAAGAGGATGCTCTGGAGGTATGGGAAGGAAATAATGATATGTTATTGCTAAAATCCTTAGAGTAAATAACCTTTGTAAAAACTTCTTGATGTCAAGTGGTTAAATGGAAACAGAGTCCTAGTAACAATAGGGTCTCTAACAATAGGGGAAACATAGCCAGTGATGACTCAATATGATGCAGAGGAAAAAAGGACACTCCACTTCCTCAGAGTAGCTGAGAGCAATTATTGAATGGTCATCTTAAAGAGGATTCTTATTTTTAGTATACCATGGCATGTTTTCAAAGATTGATAATTTATAAGGGTATAACAAACTCATGAATGTAAAAATTCAGAAATATTAAATATCCTTTTTGTATGACACAATAACCTTATGATCCATGTAGAAAATTAGAACAAAATTTACAGACCAATGGAGAATAAAAATGATATCCTAAATAGTGTGTCAAAGCAGAAATAATAAATGATAGTAAAGAGAATGATAACAGTGAAACAATATGTCAAAGATAATGGGATGCATCTAAAACAGCACTAAAACAAAAAATTATAAATAGTAAAAGAGGATAATTATTAAGCATTCATTTTTTTAAATCTAGAAAACAAACAAGTCAATAATGAAAAAAAGTACAAGTACACAAAAGAATGAGTTGTAGGAATTAAAGAAGCAATCAAAAAAATTAAAAATCAAAGGCAAAATCTAAAACAAAATAAAAATCAAGCTTTATGATAAAATTATTAGCTAAATTAATTTTTAAGAGAGAGGCAAACCAAATAACCAAGATTAAAAATGAATAATATGAATGTTAAAATAATGCAAAAAAAAGGAAAATTACAAAAACAAAGTGTGAAATAGATGAACATCTACAAAAAAATATAAAATATTTAAATTGAGAAAAAGGAATTAGAAAATCTGAACCTACTGATCTCATGGAAAAAATTAAATGAGCAAACCAAAACTGAACTTTCACAGGAAAAGTTTCTGAGCCAATAAGATTTGTGAATGAATTATATCCAACATTTATAGAATGAAAAATGCATGTGCCATATAAACTTTTATAAAAATAGGCAAAGAAAATACTCTGCCACATTCCTACTGTGAGACAAATATTATATAAAATACAAAATATGTTGTATTTGATACAAATATCTTGATACAAAAACAAGGTAGGGATAAGGCAGAGAAAGAAAATCATCATATATTTCATATATATATGTATATATACATATATATATAATCAATATTTATAAAAAAAACATTTTTTAAAAAGCTATATATCACCCATATTTATTCAATATGTCCAAGTTGGATTTATTCCAGAAATGCAGAATATTTTATCATAAAAAAACTATTAACATAATGAAGCATGTACTAATAGCAAAATAATTAAAATCACAAAACAAAGAAGCTTCATTAAAAATATAGTACTCATTTATGTTTTTTTAAAAGAGCATTTAAAAGTATAAGAATCCTCTCTAAAACTTTTGATATTTTTGCTAATTTCCTTCTCCTTGATATTGTATTCTGTCTAGCTTTTCATGACACTGATCTCTCCTGGTTTGTCTCCTACCTGCCAGACCACACCTTCTTGGTTTTCTTTGCTATATTTTTGAATATTTTTATTCAGGCTATGCCTGATGACCCACTGTTCCTCAAGGCTCTATTTAATCCTCTTTACTTTTCCCTTTATTTCATATCCCCTAGTCATATTTTTGTGTATTCAATGATCAATTTTATGCAGATAATTTTCAGATATTTAACTAGTCTTCACCTCTCTCCTAACTTGCTGTCTCTAATCTATGTCTTTTGAAAATCTTGACCTCAATGTTGCATATTCATTTTAAATTCAACACATCTAAATTAAAATTATTGTCCCATATCTTCACAAAACCCCTCATCTCTTCCTTACATCCTTATTACTGTCAAGGACATACTCCTAGTTACCCAGGCTTGAAAAATAAGTGTCATCCTCTACCTCTCACTCTGTTACACTCTCCCATTCTAATCTGTAAAGTTCTGATCATCTCTCAGTTGTAATCCTTCTCTGGGAGGAGGTTTCTTTTCTCTGTGAATCTTTTTCTCTGTTCTCTTCTTTCCCTCTAAAAAGCATGGGATTGCTGGACTTGTGAATCCATGGGACGTCTTCTCTTTGACCCAATCCAGAACTCACTTTCCAGACTCTAACTTATTCTTTTATCCTCCCAGAGAATGGGCGTGGAATAACTCAGGGGCTTGTGGAAAAAATACTTCAACCAATGAACTTGCTCCTCTTAAACATGTAACTCCTCCCCAGAAGTTCAAAGGGGTAAAACTCCCCTTAAAGGCCAGAACCAAAAGGTGTGGACTAGAGAATTGTTAAGTACCAACTTAGCACTTAGTAAGAACCTAACATCTTATTATCTCATTTACACTTAGTAAGAACCTAACATCTCCCCCTTTCTTTTGATTTAGCACATAGGGTAGTCATGACCTTGAAACATAAATCCATCAATATGGGAGGTATTACACACAATTACGTAGATTACATAAACACATAGTAACATAGTAACATAATACATGCTAGAAGTATGTAACAAATGACATGATCAAATAATCATAAATTGAGAATTTATAAATGTCCATAAGTCCATTGTCCATTAGTCTCATCTTGTGTTAGGAAATCCAATGATTTCTGCTGGTTTTTAAAGTTCTTTAACAGTCTTCTTATTAGCCATGCTCTTTCAATGTCAGATGTTTCTTAGATTTTCTCCTTTGTTTTGAGGTCTTTCTCTTTTTCTGTCTCTCTCCAATGGACAAGGCAAATACGACTCATTGGCACCCATCTGATTCCTTCTCCATTTGAAGAAATACAAGCAAACCCTCTCCCCTAGGCAGCTAACCTATCTGGTCCCTTCCATTCACTACTTTCTGGATCTCTCCACATCACCTGGCAATTATCTAAGGACAGTGGAGCAGCTCGCACTGGACACTGCCCTTCTGGTGGGTTATAAAACCTGTCTGCTGGAGCCAGTGCATCTTTGTCAAAAATTAGAAAATTAATGGTATAGAGAACTAAATTTAGAAGTTCTCTAGGCTTACCTGTGGCTCCCCCTTTCTTTTGTTTTTGGAGGAGTGTCTTGATGTCTCTGTTTCTTCTCTCTACTATTACTTGACCTTGCAGATTAAAAGGTATTCCAGTGATGTGTAAAATTTTATATTGCACACAAAAGTTTGCAAAATGTTTAGAAGAATATGCAGGTCCATTATCTGCTTTTATTTCTTGTGGCACACCCATAATTGCAAATGCTTGGATAAGGAATTCAGTGACCACTCGGGCTGTCTCTTTTGCTGTTGGCACTGCAAAAGTGAATCCTGAAAAGGTATCTACCACAACATGGATAAAAGACATTTGACCAAAAGATTTATAATGGATCACATCCATTTGCCAGATTTCATTGGGTCTCAAACTATGAGGATTCTTCCCTGGAGGGAGTGTAGGAGCGTGGAAAGGAAGGCAAGCTATACAACGTTTTACTATGCTCCTAGCTTCCTCTCTTATTATTCCAAATTGTAAACATAAAGCTCGAGCAGCCTGATGATATTTAGAATGAGATTCTTGTGCTTCCTGAAATAAAGGAGTATTGGCTAACATAGTTAAAAGGCTATCAGCCTTTAAATTTCCATCAAAAATAGGACCTGGAAGTCCACTATGTGAGTGGACATGCAAGATATAAATCTTGCCTGTCTATCAATCCTTCAAATGGTATTCCATTTATATAAATAGTAAGCATATGTCAGTCAGCTGTCACAGCTGCTGTCCAATATATTCCTGGATTTTGTTCATTGCAGTCAGAATCTGGGTGACTATTACCAGGTTGCTTATTAGGGGTATGTAACAATAAGCCTGATGCTACTACTTCTCCTGGTTGATAAAATCACATGTTGTCTGGGATATTAGCTACACGTTCTCCAGTTTCCCACATCAGTGTATGGATGGACACTGTTTTGTAAGCACTCTCAGAAGGTGAAATGGTCAAGCCTACTGTGCCTGGAGGCAAAAGATCCATAGGCTGAACAGGAACAGATTTCACTTCTCCAGGGAGTATCTCAGTAGTCTCTACTGCACACAACTCTATTTTCCCTAATTTCAATCCCTTTCTTCCATCTGATTTCCTTTTGGCTGATTGATCAGGTAATCCCTTTCTTCCAGGTGATTGCTTTTTGGCTGATAGATTACATCAGAGACCTGATTTTTTAAAGGCTCTTTGGGTGTAACCTCAGTTGCAATCATGCCCCAAGTCTTTTTTGCCTAGGGCCCTGGACCTGGGCCCCTCATCCCGTTTCCCTGAATTAGTCTACACTTTGGTGTCCAATGGAGTCCTCTGTTGCATTTTGGACATGGGGTATTGGGTCTTCTCTCACCCTGTCTTCTCACTCTATCTCCATATCTACACTGAGCTCTTAGATGTCCAATTTTTCCACATTGGAAACATTGACAAATTTCTCTAGAAGTCCTTTGCCAAGAGGGACCCTGTCTTTCCATGTTCATCATAGTCCAGGTGTAAAAAGCATTTCTTTCCACTGTAGCACATCGTCTTATGATGTCCTCTAAAGGAGCATCTTTGTCTAATCCCCATATAATTCTTTTGCAAATCTCATTGGCGTTTTCCTTAGCTAGATGTCTGGTCATTATTTCTGTAGCTGCATTTTCTCCAATAGTTCTTTTGACAGCAGTTTGCAAACGTCCCACAAAATCCGCAAAAGGTTCATTGGGACCTTGCTCTATTTTAGTGAAAGCCTCCCCCTGATCTTTCTGTCTGGGGAGGGAACCCCAAGCTTTTATTGCAGCCTTAGGAATTTGCTCATACACTATCATGGGATATTTAACCTGTTTTGAATTCTCTTCATAGTGACCTTCACCAGCTAATTGCTCAAAAGTGAATTGTATGTTAACTCCTATTTCCAAATTGCATCTGAATTGGATTTTACGTAATTCATGAAACTCTGCAAGCCCATAACAAATTTTGTCCAGGTTCTAGACATGTCCTTGCTATGGATTTCCAATCATTCGGGGTTAGGACTTCATAAGACAAACCATCTAGTAATATTTTAACATAAGCTGATGTAGCCCCATAAAGGGTACAACCTTTTTTCAAATCTTTAATTTTATTCAAATCTATAGGTATATATCTTCTCCTTTTTTGACCTACAGAGTCAATATCTTCAATCACAGGATATGTATGTATAAAATCACTTATATCCTGTCCTTCTCTCTTAGCTTTAACCAATGCTTTTTCTAATCTTGTCATAGGCTTAGGCTGCTTCACAGGCAATTCTGTTTGTGTTTCTGCCTCTTCCCCTCCTCCTTCTTGCTCCACCCCTAAAGGGTTAATTGAGGGAGGAGATGGGAAATGCTCCTGTTGCTCAGAATTGTACTTAGCTTCATTGTTATCTGATTCATCCTTTTCACCTAGTTAAGTTGAACTTCCCCATTTTGCTCCTTCTTCTCTTCCTTTAGAATAATAATTTTTAAAGCCATTTGGATTAAATTGTAGGTATGAAGTGTATCTTTGGAAATTAAGTTTGGTTTGGAATTGTAGTGTTCACCTAATGGCTTTCCTACTAATTCCCATTCATCTAGATCCAATTCTTTTTCCAGAGAAAAAACAAGGACATATGGCCTGCACAATTTTTAAAAATTCAGTAATCTCCTTCAAAATTATAATCAAACCTTGACTTTTCATAACCTTGATAATGCTCTCTAAACATTTTCCTTGAACAGAAGGCATTTGCCCCATTTCATTGAAATTCTACTTTAGCTCTTTAAGGAAAGTTAAACAAAGTTTAACAAAAGTTTAACAAAGTTTCCTTGTTACTCACACTTCTGGGTCAGAGAGACTTTGAGATCTGAATCAGAGGCTTTTCCACTGGAATCAGGATCTTGTCTGTCCCTCTTTGGGCGCCAATATGTAAAGTTCTGATCGTCTCTCAGTTGTAATCTTTCTCTGGGAGGAGGTTTCTTTTCTCTGTGAATCTTTTTCTCTGATCTCTTCTTCCCCTCTAAAAAGTATGGGATTGCTGGACTTGAGAATCCATGGGATGTCTTCTCTTTGACCCAATCCAGAACTCACTTTCCAGACTCTAACTTCTTCTTTTATCCTCCCAGAGAATGGGCGTGGAATAACTCAGGGGCTTGTGGGAAAAATACTTCAACCAATGAACTTACTCCTCTTAAACATGTAACTCCTCCCCAGAAGTTCAAAGGGGTAAAACTCCCCTTAAAGGCCGGAACCAAAAGGTGTGGACTAGAGAATTGTTAAGTAACAACTTAGCACTTAGTAAGAACCTAACATCTCATTATCTCATTAGCACTTAGTAAGAACCTAACACTAATCTATTGACAAATTTTGAGCATGCAAACTTCAGGACATCTCTCATATATACTCTTCTTTCCTCTAACACTGCATCCACCTTGGTGTGCTTTTCCATTTTTGATTGATTTCCCTGCTTCAAGTCTCTCTGCATTCTAGTCCATATTCCACTTAGCTGCCAAGGTGATCTTCTTAAAACACAGTTTCAATTATGTCACCCCTCTCCACACTTGATAAACTACAGCAGCTCCCTATTACCTTCATGAGTAAATATAAAATTCCTCTGCACTTAAGTCCCTTCATAACTTGGTTCCTTTGGATCCAAAACTCCTCTTTGCATACTCATTCATTCAATTATGCTGGCTGACCTCCTTGTTGCTAGCACAAGAAATTGTTTCTATCAACTTTGTGTATTTTCACTGGATGTCCTCTCTGTCAGGAGCATTCTCACTTCTCATTTCCATCTTTTGGCTTCCTTTAAATATCTGCTAAAGTCTCACCTTTTGAAAGAAACTTTCCCAGTCTGCTTTAATACTATTTCCTCTCCCTGATGCCTCCCTCCAATTTATCTTGTATGAATTTTTAATTAAATTTAATTAAAATATATGCAGATAGTTTTCAATATTCACCCTTTCAAAACCTTGCATTGAAATTTTTCTCCCTCCCTCCACCCCACCTGCCCAGGACAGCAAGTAATCTAATAGGCTAAACGTATGCAATTCTTATAAAATATTTCTTCATTTATCCTGCTGAGCAAGAAAAATCAGATCAAAAGGGGGGGGGATGAGAAAAAAACAAGCAAACAAACAACAAAAAAGGTGAAAATATTATGCTGTTATCCACATTCAGTCTTCATAGTTTTTCCTCTGATGCTTATGGCTCTTTTTATCACAAGTCTATTGGAACTGCCTTGAATTACCTCATTATTGAAAAGAGCCAAGTCCTCACAGTTGATCATCATATAATCTTGTTGCTATGTACAATGTTCTTTTGGTTCTGGTCATCTCACTTAGGTTTGTGTAAGTCTTTCCAGGGTTTTCTGAAATCAGCCTGCTCATCATTTCATATAGAAAAATAATATTTCATTACATTTCCCAATTGATGAACATCCATTCAATTTCCGGTTCCTTGCCACTATAAAAAGGGCTGCTACAATTATTTTTGAATATGTGGGTCTTTTTCCCTTTTTTATGATCTCTTTGGGCTTTGTACATAATTGTTTACTTGGTGTCTCCCCAATTAGACTGCAAACTCCTTAAGGGCAGGATCTGTCCTTTGTCTTTCTATCCCATGCTTAGCACAATGCTTAACACATGGTAAGTCCTTAATAAATATTTATTGACCAACTGGTGAGACTTGAGGTAAGATAAAATACCACCTCCAAAATTTATTAGTTGTATGACTATGGGCAAATCATAAGAGTTTCATTTCACACCCATTCTTGGCTCTAGCATTCTGTATTTTTTTCTTCAGTTTGAACAGCTGTTAACCTTTGAGCATGAACATGATCCACTCCCCTCCCTGGACCAGGCAGCTGTAATTAGCTGCACCTACTACTGGAACATGACATGAATCTTAAACTTGCCTCCTTGGCACAGTATGCAATCTATTGATTGGGTGTCTAGGTACTTTATACAGGCTTGTGGACCTCATCAAAATCATCAGGGTGCACAATCATAAAACAGCTTGACAGTGCCCAAACTCACCCTACCATCCCCCCCCATCATGCAATAAGAAGAAAAGAGAAAGATCGACACAGCTGTAGCAGACAAGGCCACATGGAAGGTTGGAGAGGGCTGCCAGGACTGATGATAGTCATGGAATTCCTTGCCAGGGTTGGCTGCTGAGTCTACTCATCTTGTAGCCAGATGAAGTCAGAACTCCCTGCCAGGACAAGAGAGACAGAATGGATAGCATCATCAACTATAGAAGCTTCACTATTCCCCTAAGTCCACCTAGATCCCAAATTTCTTCCATGTGTCCTGAGTTCCAAACCCAGAATTCCCCTAGAAGTTCTGCCTCTTCATAGAGCAAGTGAGCATTGAGTGGTTACTCCTCAAGCCAAGTAGACATGGACAAAGAAACATGTGAAAATTGCATTGAATCCATAATTCCTGGAACTAGAGGGTGAAAAAAGATAGTCTGGGAAATAAGTGGTAAAAATATGTGCTACTAAAATTTATTTCCTTTCACATGCTTTGCATGCTACTCAATAAGAATACAAATAATAGAATTTTATATGTATTTTGTGGTTTACAAAAAGTTTTAAAATATTAACTCATTTGATCCTCCCAACAACCCTGGGAACTACTATTAGTCCTATTTTACAGATAAGGAAATTAAGGCAAACCAATAAATTACTTGCCCAGAGTCATACACCCTAGTAATTGTCTAAAGCCAGATTTGAATTCCTGACTCCAAGTCCAGCTTTTTATGCACTTGATTCCATGTAAATTGGTGGTAATAGACAATATATAATCTTACCTTCCCAGCTCCTCAGAGAAGAAAGCTAGTGCTGATTGCTTAACAGCAGCTGCCACCCTAAACCCTGAATTAGGGGCCCTAAAAGGCTTCATTCTCTGGGCTTCTCACTCTTCTCCGTGTGAGGTCTATCTGTAAAGACAAACAGAGTCTTTAAATTTAACCCTCTCCCTCACGAATGTCTGGGACTTGGTTGGTGTTGCCAGCGCAGAGCAGTGGTTTATTTCAACTTATCAACAGCTGTTTGATGTTTTAGAAGAAGAAAAGTTTATCCAGGGCCAAAACTGCAGATTCACAGTTTAAACAAACCCATACACACAAAAAATGGCCAGTCTACCTTGCCATACCAGCCCACTCTGGGGCCATGGTGGGAGAAGACAGACATGCTGTGGAAAAGTAGGCAATTCCTGCAGCTGCTTTCTAAACTCTTAGTGTAACAGCTGCCATCCCACTGCAAACACATTAAATTGTGATATCTGGAACATGGTGTACATAGCAGCATATGTCTCTGCTGCCTTCCTCATTTCTTTCATCAGGGTTTCTGATGACCTTCCCCTTTCTCTCACATGTACACACACACACACACACACACACACACACACACACACACACACACACACTGACAGAGAGACAGAGACAGAATCATACCATTGCATTTTGTGTGGATTACAAATTTCTGAAGAGCTCTAGGTTGTTGAGATCCCCAGCCAGAAAGAGTTTATTCTTACACAGTACATTGTATGACAAATTAAACCTAGGATCTGGGGTTCTATCCTTTATGTGGCCTGTAATATTCAATGCAGAGATGACAACCCATATTCAGAAATACTCTGAAATTCAGCCATTTTATTTCCACCAATTTGGATAGATGCAGGAGGTGATCCCTCCTCCCCATTCTCACCTATGCTACTTTAAAAACGTGTGAATCCTTGCAATTCCCAGGTACACCTAGTTCACATAAGACCACTCTAATTTAAACTGCAGGAAAAGAGTGTGGAAGATCCCATATCATGGTTTTGCTGGTCCAAACTGTCACTATTTGGCATTCTGGCATGCCAATGTTCCCATCAGCACAGTTAGCATCTGCCAAAGGGCACGGCCACCAGCCAACAATCAGCAATTTCATTAACAAGAAAAGCTTCTCTGAAGGCTGATTTGGGCCTCTTGTGCTTTTTTCCTCATTGGTTTTCCCTCCTCACCCCCACTTCACTTTTATCCCCACAGAAAAGGCTCCTTTCCTTAAGATAGGACTCAGATCTCCGAGAAGGAAAAATTCAGACACTGAATGAAACTGCTCACCAGATCTTATGAGAGCTCAGAGCCCTGTGTTGCAGCTGTGCTGTGGTGGTAATAACCACTTGTAATATCTGACAGAAAGAACCCACACTGGTAACATCAGATTTTGCCACATGAAAAGAAGCATTAAGCTTGCCTCTTGGGGTTTGGGGGCCGGGTGAGAGCCTCAGCACAAATCAGAGGTGTTTTTCAATAAAGATGGTATTCAAAATCCTGGAAAAAAATTAGGGGTGCTTTTCTGACATTCGTGGAGATGCTATTATTTTTTGGGCTGCATGTTAAGGAGGGATTCACAGAGTCTAGTTTAATCCAAATTGGTCCAACACTTTTCATTTCTGAGTTCAAAGAGGGCTGAGATGATCAGAAGGAGGAAGTGTGGCTATGAGATGGTCAGGAGAAGAGGGGAGTCATTTCCACAAACACACTCTTGTACCAGAGGGAATTGTCTTCTTTCTCACGTCAATACCTGGACATCCATCATAAACCAAATGTTTCCTTTCCTAATTCCTCTGAAGCATATGACCAATTTCTAGAAAATGAAATGCACTGTTATTGATGGGCATATTCATGAATACTTGTTATCAAAATATATTCAAAGCATCCAATATCCCCTTACTTCATACCCTCCTTCATCAACTTAAAACCACAGATTCCCTCTTAACAGATACGTAAGGGTGCTCTTCGGGTTCAGAGGTGTTTTGTTTTTTTTTTGTTTTTTTTTTTAAGATGTGGATAAGTCTTGATCTTTGCTGGAAAGATTGGAAAAGATTTTTAAAATCTGGTTTCCTATGGAACTAAATATATCATATCATCATCATTGCAGTTGATCTATGCAGTATGACTTTAGGATGATTCCATGATGATGATAATTGAAATGTGCTTTAAAACTTGCAAATTCCTTTTCATAGGTGATCTCATTTGAGATTCATAACAAGAGATATTATTAACCTCATTTTACAGAAATTCAAAAATGTTATGTGACTTGCCTATGGTCCACAGCTACTAAGTCTTAAAGTGTAGGGGGGACTTCCAGACTCCAAGTTCAGCACTCTCTCCATACCACCTTAAATCAAATCCCAAGAAAATAGAAAGTGAATACAAAATGTCAACCTGTTCCAACACCGTCCCCATCTCTTCACTGTGTCCTACCCTTTTCTGGACCACCCCCATAAAATGAGGAGGTTGGGATAGATGATCACTAAAGTTTCTTCCCATTATGTTATTCTGTGATTCATCATTTCCTATCTTTCCTGTCTCCTCTTATCATAGGCACAAATACTGGGTCTGATGGGGGGATGGGAGGAGAGAAGGGGAAAGCCCAATCTATCAAGTTCTCAGCAGGGCTCCTAAATTACTTTCTCTCCTTCCCTCAAAGACCTCCAGGCTACTTGCTTCACTACCCTCCCCCCAAACCGGCCTCACAAGCTTGAAGACGATTGCTTTATGCTTTAATGTATAGTTCCTGCCACCACCACCACCATCATTCCCTCGGGTCATTGGATCCCGAGTTTTGACAACTTTTCAGCTGGCTTCTTCTTGAGGACTTCGAATGAAGGAGTATCTCCCAAGGCAACCCTTTCTACTTTTGGACAGATCTAATTGTGAAGATATTTGTTTGTTGTTGTTGGGGTTTTTTTTTTCCTTCTTCAATTGAGCCAAAATCTGCTTCTTTTCAATTTGCACCCATTGCTCCTGGATCTGCCTTCTGGGGCCAAGCAGAACAAAGCTAATCCCTCTTCCCCTTGACAGCCCTTATGATACTTGAACAGAGCTATTATGTCTCAACTGAATCTTCTCTTCTCCAGGCTAAATAAACCTGCTTTCTTCAACTAATCATTTTTATGACTTGGTTTCTAGTCCTCTTGCCATCCCAATTATCTGCCTCAGCATGCTCCCCAAGTTGTCAACTTCTTAAAATCTGGTTTTAAAGGATTACATGTCTTTTCCAAAATGCTTTCTAATGTCCTGGGGCTTGATGCAATTAGTACAATATCATCCCCAAACAGGGGCATCTGGAGGACTTCACCATCCATAAGGTATTTCACATTTACCTGGACCATACACTGTGTCTCGTTCATCACATTATAAAATACCTTTGCTGACCAACCATCTGTCTGTTTCATGCCTTGCCTGATGTTTATTATCAAAAAATCATCGGATGTGGTTATTTCTGTTATATCCTCCAAGGATCACGAAAGATCTTGATGTAAAGATGAAAGACATCTTGCTATAAAATAACTTGTTGGAAACATTTTGTTCTAGAAAATAAAATATGTTATAACCAACAAATAACCAGCATAATAGGATCTTATAATCTCTGCATGTTCAGTTAACTGTAAAATAGTAAAAGATGTGTTCCATGTTCGCAACTAAGCCATTTTAACTATTATAAATACAGAAATTAAAAATAAAAAACATATGAAGAAAGATGCCATCTTTGTCCAGAGAAAGAACTGTAGAAATAGTAGAAATATGTATAGACTAATATATATATATATATATATATATATATATATATATATATATATATATATATATATTATATATATACATACACACACACACACACATATATATATATACATACACACACATACATGTATATATATATATATATATATATATATATTTGTGTCTAATAGTAGCCATCTCTAGGATGGAAAGAGGAGGGGAGGCAAGGAAAAAGGAAATAAAAGAAATTTAAGTGAAAATTAAGTGATAACTTTGTTGTATATTTGAAAGGAACAGCAAGTAGTACATGGTAGATTTGTAGTTTCATGTGCAATCATCATTTTTATTGTATTGTGTTATAGAAATGCTTGTTTTATGCCATGAATTGAAAATATTTTTAAAATGAAAGTAATTTACAAAAGCCGTCTTGTTTCCTACTAATGCCCTCATTTAAAGTTGCCCTCAATTTGTCTGTCAAAAATTTTGTATAGATCAGAAAGCAAGCATATGGGTCAGTAGCTATTTATGTTCTTTTTATTACTTTTTTTTAAAAAGTTTAATAACTTTAAGATTCTTTTCATACCTTTAGTATCATCCTCTCTATCATATCCCTTATTTATCACTCTCTTGATGCTCTCCTATTTGTGTCATCTCCTAAGTGTCTTTTCTACGTATACTTTGTATGTATAAAAATCTGGCTGTTTTTCCTGCCTTGGTCCACTTTATTATCATTTCTTTTGCCTCCATAGATATCTCAGTGACTGTGATGTTCAGGTTCAAGTGTGAGATTTTCACTATTCTTGATGGAGAAAATATTTTGCAAATCTTTTCCATCCTTTCTTTTTTCCCATTTGTAGTCTTCCTTCTAAAGAAGGGACCATTAAGCTCTCTAAAACTCCTTGAAAGACAGATTCTCCTTTAATCCTGCAATTGTGGGGACCCACCTGAGGACAAGCAGATTCATTTTGTTATCTAGATGGAGTTGAGTTCAGAGCTGGAGATACCAACCCTATTCAATTGAAAATTTTCTATTCAATTCAGGGGGGCCTAGCCAGCTCAAGCTGAAATCCAGCTTGTAGATAAAAAGAGCCAACTTGGAACTCCACACACTAGCCAGCCCCCATGGAGCAGGCTTGGCTTGCAGCCAAAGACTTTTATTATAAAAAGAGCCAACTTGGTGCTCAATCCTTGAAGAGGACCTAAAATGCCAAGGAATCTCTCTTCCTGGAATAACAAGCCTCTGCCCCCCTGAGATGATATTCTTTTCCAGTGCTACCCTCTCTTTATCCTCATCTATTTCCCTAATGAGACTTTATGCCTCTCTATCAGAATTTCTCTACTAGAAACTTTACTTTGACTTCCCAATCCCTATAATAAACCTCTTTTATCAATTTAAGTTTTCTGGTCTGTAAATTCCTTTACAGAGAATCTCTGCACCACTAGGAGGGAGTTCCCCAAAACTCCTTACCCTTGCGCCAAATCCCAAAGGGGTATAGGGAAGCCAAACCTCTCCATTTGGTTCCCTGAACCCCAAACCTGCCACTAGAACTCATCATTTAACTCCCTGACCACCAGGAACCCTAATCTCATTTCGGTTCCCTAAATCTAGACCTCATCATTTGGTTCCCTGACAAAAGAGAACCCCAAAACCTAAACCTCATCACTTCCATTTTTAATTCTCTTGGGATGACTATTATAATCATGATTTCTTCTAGCAAGTTTTACCTTTTAGGGGAGGGAGGAAATAAATATTTATTGTGCTAGATCCCATGTAAAACATTATATAAATGCCATTTCATTTAATCCTTACAACCATGGGAGATAGTGCTGTTATCCCCATTTTGCAGTTAGGTAAAGTGAATCAAACAGATTTTAAATAAAAGTAAATAAACAAGAGTTTATTCCAATCTAATGATGCCTTTGAGAAGCAATTCTCTTAATTTTATATCAAATGTTTGCTGACTAAAGTACTTTCTGGCCTCTTTTGGTGTGTTTAGTAGTGCAATTCATTTATATTAGTCAAATTTTCTGAATGTAATTATTTTTTTCTATATCTATATCAGTTCTATTGTTTATTTCCCATTTTTGATTTTCAATCACTTGTCCAAATAATAGTGTTCAATATTTTAATCGTACTACACACATTTTTCTCTCTATTGTTCTTTCTTGGATTTTGGTTTGGGTTTGGGTTTTTACAATTTTTTTTTTACTTCTAATAAGTTGATTATCTGACTGTCCATAGATAGCTGTCTTAAAAATAATTCCAATATTAATAGCAAGTCTTGTGCTATTATTAAAATAATTGTCTATGCTGTTATTTTGTGTTCACTATGGGTTTGTAATAGACTAGAGTGAGCTTTCAAGTAATCTGTGATTTGTCATTCCTTCTTCTTAAATCATATATTTACTTCCTATCATTATTCCTTTTAACAAATTATTAGATGTTTATTAATAGAATAAAAATACTATGATATTTAGTTATTATTCCATGAAAGTGTGCATTTTCATTTCAAAGTGACCAATAATATTCATTCCCTTCACCCCCTTCATTGCCTCTCCAAGGAATATTTATTAGCCATCCTTCCACTTAATAGCAACTTCCTTCTTTGTTCTCCCACAAAATTCTACTCCAAAGCCTCATCATAGTATAGAGATGATCCTAGGTTCTTGAAGTCTATGCCAATTGAAAAAGCAAGGAAAAAAAGAAAAAGAAAGAGAGGGAGCGAGGAAGAAAGAAAGAAGAAGGAAGGAAGGAAGGAAGGAAGGAAGGAAGGAAGGAAGGAAGGAAGGAAGGAAGGAAGGAAGGAAGGAAGGAAGGAAGGAAGGAAGGAAGGAAGGAAGGAAGGAAGGAAGGAAGGAAGGGAAGAAGGAAGGAAGGAAGGGAAGGAGGAAGGAAGGAAGGAAGGAAGGAAGGAAGGAAGGAAGGAAGGAAGGAAGGAAGGAAGGAAGGAAGGAAGGAAGGAAGGAAGGGAAGGAGGAAGGAAGTCTGGCATAAATTGCTGTTGATGAACTTATACTAGTTCACAGGGCTCACTATTTTCCTTTTAACTTGTAAACAATGAGAAAATTTAAAATTCTAGAATATTTCCAAGAATAAAATAAGTTCACTGACCTATAATTTAAAAATTCTACCACTTCAACTTTTTGAAAACCCAGTCAACACTTACCCATGATTAGTCCCATGGCACCATAATATTTCAAAGTATCAATAGCAGCTCAGCAATCTTTCAGTACTCTGAGATAAAATTGGATCAAGATGGATGATTGAAATTCATGGAAGACAGCTAGATGCTTTTTTATCAGCTATGTGTAATCTCTGCACTTAGACTGGGCTAACCATTTTTGTTCTATCCTTACTAGTCAGAAGATTATTCTTCTTAGTAGAGAAAATAATAAGAAAGTAAAAGTTGGAGCAGCTAAGGGAGTGTAGTGGATAGAGTGTTTGTCCTGATATCAAAAGCAAAGCAAAACAAAACAAAACAAAAAAACCCTCATCTACAAAGGTTTAAATCCAGCCTCAGACACTGGACAAATGACTTACCTTTGTTTGCCTTCATTTCCTCATCTGTTAAAAAAAAAAAAAAAAAAAAAAAAAACTGGAGAAGAAAATGGCAAACCACTGCAGTACCTTTACCAATAAAACCCTAAATAGGATCATGAACAATTGGTCCCAACTGAAAATGACTCAACAATTAATAAATCGGGAATTTCTGCCTTCTCTCTACCATCAATCACCCCTTAAGGACTTTTTCGAGACTGCATCAAAAGAAAATCCCAAGCAAAATCTAATTTTAATTTTTAAAGAAAGCCATATTCTGAAAATGGAGCAATCATCTACCCATAGATTGAAAACAGCAGTGAATTTTAGGAATCCTTTTTTTTTTTAAGGATGAGGAAACTTAGGCCCAGAAAAGATAAGACATGATTAGACAGCTTATGAGTGTCATTAATGGAATTTGAATTCAGATCATTCTGCCACCAAGTACTATATCCACAATGTTACACTACCTTGTTCATGTAGGACATTGATAGTTTGTCCAAAAATTCAGGGAAATTCAGGTATTGTTTCAACCTAAATATTAAGATCAGTCAAATCTATGCTTCATGTTAAAGGCGTTTCACATAGACATAAAGCTGAGGTGAAACTATAGGGCAGGGAATGTACAGGATACATACAATTGCCAGACTAGGCAATGGAAGAAAATATAAGGTAGATTTGTCAGTGAAGTGCTTTGTAATCTTTTGCTATAGGGGAACCGAAGAAGCAAGTCTTCACTAACTTATGCTCCTGAACCTAATTCTTCCATTTGAGTGGACTGACTTGAACAATGTCCCCTCTTTGATACTGATGGAGAAAATACAACTTAATTTACAAATAGTCACTAAGTTCAGAGAATTGGAAAGAAAATAGAAAAGATTTAAAGTGGAACAAAATTCAGCTCTAGCTTCAAGGAGCTTGAAATCTATTAGAGAATATACATATTAAATAATTTGACACAAAATAGTACAGAAAAAAATTAACTCTAAAAGCCCATCGATTGATATGTTTTAAATTTTACTACATTTTGCTATTTAATTTCTGCTATCTGTGGAAATTTACTTTAAATACAACTTTATTTCACTTTGAAATAAAAAAAATTATTCTGCTATCTGTATTTTCTTTGCCTTATGGCTAGGGAAAAAAAAATTGTATCAAGGCAATTAATGCAGCTTGGTCCTTCTATTGACGGAGTGTCAAAAAGCCTTAGGAGAGAGTTAAGGAGGAAGAAATTATTTCTGACTAGGGGTGACAAAAAGATTTGTAGTGAAGTGGCCATTGAAGTTGAGCCTTGAAAGACAGGATAGAATTTCAAAAAGCAGAGAAAAAGGAGGAAATAAGAATTAAAGAGAACACATTGCAGACTTTGTGATTGCTGACATCATGTGAAGGTGATATGAGCAAATGAAAAGAGATTAGAAAGGACAGCACATAGAATTAGTTTGGAGAACAACAAATAGTGCAGTGTTGTAGAATTTGTGGAAGAGTTGTCCAAGAAAAAGCAATAGGGAACGTTGAAATAATCTTGCCAAATGTATTGAATACCAAGAAATCAAAGAGATTGGTCTTAATTCTATAGGTCCTGTTGTTGAGTTCTTTCAGTCATGTCCAACTCTTCATGACTCTATTTAGGATTTTCCTTTGCAAACAACAAAAAAAAGTGGTTTGCCACTTCCTTCTCCAGCTCATTTTACTTATGAGGAACTGAGATAAACAGGGTTAAGCAATTTTCCCAAGATCATATAACTAATAAGTGTCTCAGGCCAGATTTAAACTCAGAAAGATGAGTGTTACTGATTCTCAACCAAGTACTCTACTGCACCACCTTCTACTGTGTCTAGGGAATCACTGAAGGTATTGTCCAAGAAAGGAACACTACCAGAACTTTATAATTGGAAGATTACTCTAGCAACTGTTTGTATGACAAGTTAAAGCAGAGAAACTAGAAGCAGGAAGACTAGTTGGAAGACTATTGCAATAATTCTTTGCAATTAATTGTATTATACATAGAATGAGAAATTGAGTTAGGCAATGGAAGTGGATATAAAGAGGAGAGTCTAGATCAACAGATATTATCAAGGTAGAATCAGAAAGACTTAGCAACTGATTGGACATGAAGAAAAAGAAAAGGTAAGAGTTGAAAATAATGTAAAAACTCACATGTTTGTGGCAGCCTTTTATGTAGTGGCAAGAAACTGAAAAGTGAGTAGATGTCCATCAGTTGGGGAATAGCTGAATAAGTTATGGTATATGAATATTATGGAATATTATTGTTCTATAAGAAATGACCAGCAGGATCATTTCAGAGAGGCCTGGAGAGACTTACATGAACTGGTGTTAAGTAAACCAGGAGAACATTGTTCACGGCAACAAGAAGATTACACGATGATCAATTCTGATGGACGTGGCTCTTTTCAACAATGAGATGATTCAGGCCAGTTTCAATGGTCTTGTGATGAAGAGAGCCATCTGCACCCAGAGAGAGGACTGTGGGAACTGAGTGTGAATCACAATACAATATTTTCACTTTTTTGTTGTTTGCTTGCATTTTTTTTCTTTCTCATTTTTTTTCTTTTTTGATCTGATTTTTCTCGTGCAGCATGATAATTATGGAAATATGCATAGAAGAATTGCACATGTTTAACATATATTGGATTACTTGCCATCTAGGAGAGTAGGTGGGAGCAAGGGATGGATAAAATTTGGAATACATGGTTTTTCAAGGGTGAATTTTGAAAACTATCTAAGCAGATGTTTTGAAAATAATTGGTTTAAAAAAAAAGAACATAACGTCAAAGCTTCCAGCCCAAATGAAAGGGAGAAAGGTTCTGCTATTAAGTGATCTAGGGAAAGGAAAATTGGGCAGAAAGATGATGAGTTTAATTGGACCAGAACCTAAAGGAAAGTCAGAGGAATATTTATGGATTTAGAGAATACAGAAGGTCTGAGAAGCTAGAGGACATAATGAGGACAAAGAAGAAGCAGGAGTAAGGATATGGGACCAAAGAAGGAGAGCTTGGACAAGTCAGTTCATTTCTCCATACCTCAGTTTCCTATTCTAGGTGTCTAAAATCAAATATAAAATCTTCTGTTCAACAATGCCACAACATACCTTTCCAGATTTATTATGTATTACTGCTGCTGCTGCTGAACTCTACAATCCAAGCATTTTATGTTTGTCTATTCTTTTTACATGACCTCAGCTTCCCTTCTCCATGACTTTACTCTGGTTATCTCCTATACCTGGAACGAGTTCCCTTCTCATTTTCACCTCTTGGAATCATTCTTTTTTTTTTTTCAATATGCAACTCAAGCACCATCTTCTATGTGAATCCTTTCCTGATCTCCTCATACAAGTGCTCTCTCAAATTACTGTGAATTTGGTTTCTTTATGTTTATTTTTGTTCTCTTTATGTTTATTCTCTGTGTGTATATGTGTGTGTGTGTATGTATATGTATGAATTATATTGTATCTAAAGTATATATAGTTATTGGGCAGGTGGGTAGCGCAGTGGACAAAATGCCAGACCTGGAGTCATGAAGAATTCAAATCTGGCCTGAGACACTAGGTATGTGACTCTAATCAAACCCTGTTCACCTCAGTTTCCTCAATTGTAAAATGAGCTGGAAAAGGAAATGGCAAATCATTTTAGTGTTTTTACCAAGAAAACTCCAAATGGAGATTTAGATATGACTGAGACAACTGAATAACAACAAAAATATAATTAATATATATATTATATTATATTGTATTATAATTATATTATTACTATTAATAATATAATTATTACTAATTATATAATTAATAAAACTACTAATTATATTCCATTATATTATATAATTAATATAATATAAATCTAATAATCCATTAGAATGTAAGCTCTTAGCAAGTAGGGATTGTTTCATTCTTTGTATTTATACCCTGACAGTGTAGCACAATGCTTGGCAAATACTTGTACCTACACAAAAAAAAAAGAGAAAGTTTGAATTCTTTTCTATTCCTTTATTTCAGATTTGTCATAACCTTAGACCTGGAAAGGACCTTAGAGATTTAGTCCAAATTCCTCATTTTACAGATCAATTAACCTTGGATCAAGCATAGGCCATCGAATAACTGAGTCACCCTGTGATTTACTTTGAATCTTTCTTTGCCCAACCTGAAGCTTAAGTTTTACCTATTCTTCAAGCTCCAGGGGCATTCTGGGAATTCAATATCAGTCAGCTTAGTACCATATTCTGGAACTTAGCCTTTGGGGAGGCAAATAATTTACCTTTTCAGAGTACAGAGAGCAGTGCAAAGCCTTCCTCCACATTTTATTCTAACAAACTAAAGTTTCTGGTACTCTGTTTTGCCTTCCTTTTCCTGAATCTCTATGACACGTATGACACAGTATCAAAATGCACCATTTCCTTTATTAGAAATTCCTGTTCACAAGCATACCACACTTTGACATGGTTCATGTTGTCCATAGATTCAGAAATGAAACAACAGCCCCAGAGCTTAGGCATGTGATCAGGCTCCATTTTGACAGTTGTATCACGTTAGCATTTCCATCAGCATCTTGGCTTTAACATCAATGCTACTGTTTGAGGGAAGGCCTGGAAAAATCAAGAGTATGATGATGAGTGTGTGTGTGTGTTTGTGTGTGGTATGTATGTGTATGTTCAGTATATGTGGCGTGTGTGTGTATGCAAGTGTGGTTTATTGTATTGTGTGGTGTGTATATGGTGTGTATGTGTATATGTGGTGTGTGTATATATGTATATATATATATAAAACGTGTGTGGTATGTGTGTATATATGTACATGTGTATGTGAGATGTGTGTTGAGATGTGTGTCTGTGTATATATGTGTGTGTGGTGTCTGTATTTGTGTGTATGTGGTTTGTGTATGTATATTGTGGGGGGTGTATTGTGTATTGTGTGTGGTCTGTATGTCTGTATGTGTGTTATATATGTGGTGTATATGTACGTGTATGGTATATGTGCATTGTGTGGTATATATTGTGGGGTGTATGGTATATGTATGCTTTATGGTATGTGCATGTATGTGGTGTGTATATGGTGTGTATGTGTGCATGTGTGTATGGTGTATTGCATTGTGTGGTATATGTGGGGGATGTATGGTGTATGTGTATTTTGTGGTGTGTGCATGTGTGTGTTATGTATGTGGTATGTGTGCATTGTGTGGTGTGTATATATGTGTGTGGAGTATGTTTATATGGGGAGGGATACAACGTTTTCTTCTCATTCATCAGGGCATTCCCAAACCCAAATCCCCAGCCCTCTCACCTTCCACAATCCTCATGGTCACTGACCCAGGGGACAACTACAGTGAGACCTGACTGTCAAACAGCAGAGAGAGAGGACGTGTGTGAAAAAGCCGAGAGAAGGGAGGCAGGGGCGGGGGAAGAGTGCGGCGGAAGAACCAGACCAAGGACAGAGAAATAGCGCTGGAGCAAACTGTTATGCTGATGCAGCTTCCCCCTGTAATGCAAACACAATAGACGTCTGGGTGGGCTATCGGAGCCCCACATGAGACAGATAAGGGCTACTCAGAGAAAGCGGCTGGTCTGATCTGGGAGTGAGTGGCAACAAAGATAAATGCTGGCCACTCTGGCATTTGGAGCTCCCCTCCCCCCCGACACAAAGGCAGTCTTTCCCTGAGGTCTCTTTGCAGCTCAGATGGGCAGGGAAGCCCTTCCCCACCTCACGGAGAGTGTCAATGCATGTCTTTTTCTTAAAAAAAAAAAAAAAAAGGGGGGGGGGAGCCTGAGCTCACAAAGAGCTTGGATGAAAAATAAACCCTTTAAAAACCCAGCCTCTCCTTGCTCAGCAGCCCGGTATTTCTCCAGACTGTCAGACTTAGCAGATTGCTTCCTGGAAAAGATCCAATTGGCAAGACCTGCAGCTGTGCAAATGAAATTTTAAAATCTCGTTCCTTGTCGCGCAAAAAGAGCCTTTCTCTTTCTGCTTGTTGTACATCGGCCTCATAGAATTATTCACTTGTCTCTCGTTGTATCAGGAACTAATATTCTACCTACCCCCCTCCTTTTTCCTTCCCACATGAGGGGTCCTTATCCAAGCCGAGCATTTCTATAATCAGGAGCAGTCCTGAGCACCACTCCAGGACCAACCATGTTGCTGCTCCCCACCTGGGCCTCTTCTTAGCCTCTCACCTACTAATTACAAAAGAAGGGGAGACTTTACAGAGAGAGTTAGGAGAAAACCTGGAGACTTAGGGTTTTTCAGTAGTGTTGTAGCAGGGAGAGGAGGGTAGAGCACATAGGCACCTTTGTTTCGCCTTTCTCAGCAAATGATGTTTTTATCGATTGATTTCATCCCACCTGCTCTGTTTTGCCTCCTCCCCCTAATACAAAGTCTGCTGAAAAACTGAGTCCGGAATGCTGGTCCGGTTAGATTTGACAAGGCAGCTCTATCCCTGAAGAGCCTGTCTGGGAAAAGGCCTCTGTTGTCACAGAAAGAGTCCTGCCACTGACGGGGGAGTCAGGGGGCCAAGTTTGACTACTTGCTCTTTCTCTAAGGAGCGATGTGACCCTTAGGAATTTAAGTGGCTTTACTTAACCTTGGACAAGATCTCAGAATCTTAAAATCTGCAAGTCAGAGGGGGCGTTACAGGAACTCTAAGCAGATCTCTGGCATGTACAAGAATCTGGACTTCCATTTCCTTATCTATAAATAAATTTCAAATGCAGAGCTGTGATGTAAGAGTTAGAGTTCTGTGGAATACATAAAGGGCTATACAGACAAGGTATTATAAGTTAAGGATTATTAAGTTAAGGATCACTGGCTCTTTCCCTCCTTAAAATTGTATTGCATTTTTTTTTTTTGATAGTTCCAGAGGAAACTGGAAAGATCCCTATAAACTGAGGCAAAATTAAGTTAGCAGAACAATTTAAACAATTACAATATTTTAGAGAAAACCTTTTGAACTCTGATCAATACAATGCAAACTATGAGTCCAGGGGACTATAGATAAAACATCATACCAGCTTCCCACCAGAGACCTAATGGACTTAAAATACAGAATGAGACATACCTTTTTGGACATGGCCAATTTGGAAATTTGTTTTACTGGATTACTCATATTTGTTATAAGGATTCTATTTTGGTTTTGTTTTCATATTTGGGAAGAACCCTGAGAATGAAAGAGAATGCTTGAAATTTTTTAATGCAAAAAAAGAGCATTTCTCTGTCAATGCCTAGTAATATGACATTGTTTATACTTATTTTGTTCCCCCTTCATTCGGAAATTTTCCTTGTGATTTTTTTTAACAAAAGCAATCTCATACCCAGAATTGTAACTAGGGCAGGTTGCTTGGGACTTTTAACCAGGCATTGCTATCTGGGAGTCCACATATTTCTCCTCTTAACTAAGATCCAGAGATTACCATCCCCAAAGCTCATATTCTTCTGACAGCTCTCTTCTTTATGGAGTTTTTGGGGGAAAGTAACTACAAGGATAGAGTTCTTCAGCTAGCTGTGGTTGAGAGGGGAGGGGACAGGATGACCAATCTTCTTTCATGACTAAACTCAATGGTAGATTTTGGACCTGTTTGCCTTTTTCTCCCAAACCTGTAACTTCAATGATAACTATTTCTTCCACAAATGAGGAATCCTCCTCCTTCCACTGACATAGAAAAAACAAATAGATTTTACTGAAGGAAAATCAATCAATTAATCAAAAAACATTCATTGAGCAACTACTGTATGTTGTTCAGGACATAAAAGATATGTAAGACAGTTTCTGAGCTGAAGGAGTTTGTATTCTAGTTAGGGAGAAAAAATATAGACATATAAAAAGTTCACTAAGAATAGAAGGTAGAGGGTCGTTAGGATCTTAGGTGGGGAAAGCCCCTAAAATATTAGCCTCTGACACATGAAAAAGTTGAAAGATGAGTTAAGCTTAGAAGGAGAGGTCCTAGGTTCAATACTAAACTTCATGTCCCTTGACATGAAGGTCATATTCTTTTGAACTTCTCCATCATGTTTCTCCTCTACCCTCTCCCATTTTTCCTGCTTTTTTTTTAAATTTTAGACCATAAGCTCCTTGAGGACAGGTTGTCTTTTGCCTTTCTTTGTATCTCCAGTGTTATTATAGCACCTAGCAAACAGTGGAAATATAGGAGTTTACTTATAACCTTCCATTGACTTCATTTTCTTTATTTGTAAAATGAAATATTTAGAGTAGATAATATCTGAAGTCTCTTCTAGCTCTGATGTTGCAGAATTCCAATAGATGGCAGACCTAAGAGGTTATAAGATGTTATAAGCTTAAAACAAATAAGGTAAGGGAAACAGTAGATGTAGAGTAGATGGATTAGGAGGAATAGAAGGGACCAAGGAGGGATCCAGAAACAGAATGTGGAAGGGAAAAAAGAGTGCTAGGCAAGTCAGAAAGGTTTCTTCTCCCAAAATAATCCTAAACACCAACAAATAAGTGTGTTGCTGTGATCATTTCTATAAAGGCAAGAATCCAATTTGGAAGCCAGTCCTCCAAGATTTTTTCTTAGCCCTTTTGTTTCTTAACCCAGGTTCATTTATATTGCCACCAAGACGATTAGTGGTGACTGATACAATTTCATGATTCCATCATCATTCATTCTCTAAGAAGTTTGTGTTTATAAAGAGTGATACTATAAACAAATTAGAAGAACAATGAATAATCTACCTCTCATATCTGTGGAGAAGGAAGGAATTCATGACCAAAGAAGAACTAGAGCTTGGTATAAAATGCAAAATGGATAATTTTTATTATATTGAACTAAAAAGTTTACACACAAACAAAATGAATGCAGTAGTTTGTGTTGGGTGAATCATTGCATTTGACTAGGGGTTAAAAGGAATAGTTAGAAAATCTGTGGAAGCCAAGGATATAAACTAAGCAGCAAACAGAGGAAAAACTGCTTTTTATTGGTTGTCTGTCTTGGCATGGAAGGGAAAAAAACCTTTAAAATTATCTTACCACGGAAAGGGTTGTTAGCCATTGCACTCAAGCAAAAGGTAACAGAGAGAGGCAGATATCTTTTTAAAAAATGAAAAGACAAACAGAAGATGATAGCAGAGAATAGTTCAGCAAACAATGAAACTTAGGTCCAACAGAGACAATGCTGCACCCAGAAAAGCTTGGAAATACTACAGTATTTATTTATAGTACTCTCCTAGAGAGTATGACAATGATGTCACCAGAAAAACACTGTGGCAGTACAGCACCAAAATATCAATAGCTTCAGTCATTCATGTGTTCTGTCTCATAAGATAGAACAAGAAGGATCCCACTGTTTGTGAGAACAAATCACAAAATCTGAAATAGTGTTAGAATTTTATCAGATCATTTGGTAGGGGAGAGCAAATCAGGAAAAAATATATGGCTCTGTCCTATCCAAATTCTGGAAGATTTATATTATATAGGATTTAAATAAGGGAACACAAACTACAAATATGCAGTAAAACAATTTTGTTGAGAGAGAAACTTGAAAGCAAAGTTAGAATAAGATGAATGTCAGTAAAAATAAAAACATTCATTAAAATTTGGTCAAAGTCACAAAACACAAGCTTGGATGGACTCCAAACAAGATCTGTTTGGGATTCATCCAGAACATGGGGGGATTCAAAATTCCTTATAATCATTTCAAGAATTACTGAAGTGGGAGCAATATTCTGGATTAAAACAACCTAGTCACATAAAGTTAGATTCAAACAACATTAATAAATGATAAATAATCATCCACAATTCCCAGAGTACATCTAATCTAATCATCTCATTTTATAGCCGCAGAATTAAATGACTTAAATATCACCCATCATAAACACTGGAGGCAGGATTTGAACCTAGATTCTCTGACCTCAGAAACATGTTCTTTCCTTTGTAACAAAATGTACCCCACTCTATGTTCTTCCCATGAGTGTATGCAAGCCATACATGTTCCCTGAGTGTATGCTTTTTTTTAAAAGCACATTCCCTGGCCACATGTATTTCCCACAGGTATACTGCTTTTCATATACTCTCTGATCACGTCTTCTTTCTATACATGCTTCCCACTAATAATGCAAGAAACTGTTAATTGATTTATATCTGCTAAAATGTTAAATCATCGTGTTGGCTGCCTCTAGTTCTGAAGGCATGATGACAAAAAGAGTGCCTCAAATCTATAGTAGCTATGAGACCCTATGACTTGGGATGTGGATGCTACAGGATCACCATTGTTTCTTTTATGGAGAGAATCAATCCAAAACAATGTCATCTCATGGCAGTCTGTGTTAACTGTATCGTCCTCCTCAATACCTTCCTCTCATCACCAAGCAGTATAAAGCAATTGCCAAATGAGAGGTTTTTGAAGATAATTAAGGGTTACAGAATTTCAGAGGTAGAGGAGGATTGCTTTGGCCTGGGACAATCCTCTGCCTAAGAAACATGACCTTGGAGAATGCAAAGGATTCAGGTAGGTGGAGAGGAAGAGGGGAGCAAGCTATGAAAGGTCAGGATAAAGGGACGGAGGCAGACTCAGAAGATGACATCATTGTCACTATCCTCAAGTGCTAACCATGTAACCCAGTCCAATCCTGAGCACCCCTGCATTGTTCTAAAAGCCTCTGCGCCTTAGAAGAGACCTCAGAATATCCCTAGAGCCAGTCAGAACCAACTGTGAACTCCAAATCTTCAGTGGATTGCTGGATTGCTAGTAGAAACAAGCCATCTCTGTGAAGGTCACACTCTGATTCCTTTTCAAAGCTGCGCTTGAAGTCAGGGACTTTCCAGTCCTCCCTGGAGTAAAGGTCAGTGTGAAAATGTCATGTAACTTTGCTGCGGCCTCCCTCCCTATCCTCCTCTTCAATCACCCTCCCCTTGCTGACTTGAAGAGCCCCCAGTCACATAGGCTGGCTGGCTTTTGATGTATAGAAGGAGGGGTTTCGTCCACAGTTTGTCTCAATAAATGACTATTTTCAAGCTGAGTCTTTTTGCTCTTCACTCCTGCCTCAGCTGCCGGAGCCCTAGGTTGAGAGAGGCTTCAATTGGGCAATCTCTCTTGGGATGACAAGCAGGATTCTTTTTTTTTTCCTTTTTTCCATATTTATTTGTGGAGCTGTAGTTTGTGTTTTTTTAATTGTTTTTTTTTTTTTTTTGGAGGGGGAGCCAAAGATAAAGTCAAGGGAACTGAGAAGTTTCTTGAAGGTGATTTTCTAGAGGAGAATGTCCAATGTCCAGAGTTCTATTCTCACTCTTACCCAGCTTTTATTTTATTCTGAAGAGAAAAACTTACTTTTACACAGAATTTTTCCCTTGCAGAGACACAATCAAGTAGCTCACTGTTTGAGCTCAATCTGGAAAACCAGATATATGTAAATTTTTTTTCTCCCATATTTAGCTAATATTTTGTACAATACTGGTTCAGCTTGCCTTTATCTCCTTTCTGTCTAAACCTGCCTGTATGACCAAGTTAGATTACAAGTATATGGAGGGCAAAGATACTTCTATTACAGCATCCTAAAAGAGGACCACATACTCAGAATTACATATATATATATATATATATATATATATATATATATATATATATATATATATATATATATATATATGTGTGTGTGTGTGTGTGTGTGTGTGTGTGTGTGTACATACACACATGTATTTATGGATACATATATGTGTGTATACACATGTTAAGATTATTAGTATGGCCTCATGAGACTTTAGACCACAATAGGATCTCAAACTTGGACTCTGAACTTTAAAAAAAATTGTATTTCAGTATAATTGGTTTTCCTTTTACAATTCTATGAGGCTTATTTTAGACATTTAGAAATCTAACTCTGAAAAAGGGTTCATTTGCTTCACCAGACTGTCAAAGAAATACACAGAAAACATAAGAACCCCCAAACTCTAGTCCAACACCTTCAGCATAGTTTTAAAACAAAAAGCTCACTGAGCTTAGGATCTGGGAGAACTGGTTTTGGATCCCAATTCTGTCATATATACTGAAAGAGGTTATAATTAGGTTTGATCAAATGAGGTTTTTCCCTAGTGCATCAGCATCTGGGGTGCTAAAGAGGGAGAGTGTGGTTGGGGGTGGAGAGTGAGTTCTTTCCTATGGAGAAATCACCTTCCATCTTGTCTCACAATCCTCCGACCTTCTTTACTGAGCTGAGCAGCCACTCCCAGGCTATCAGTCCTGGGATCCCATCCCCATGGTTCCTCTCTTCCAGAGCTTTTTCAGTCCCTAAAGGGAAGTATGAGGTTAGTCTCTCTGGGAGATAAGCTATCCTTCTCTCTTATCCAAGGTCACACTGTCCTCTCTGCTATGACTACTACTCTCTATTCCTCAAATGAATTTTCTTCAGGCACAATAATTCCTAGTTATGGCTTAGTAGCTGTGGGATAACGGGCAGGTCAATTAACCTCTCTGAGGATTATTTTTCTGTAGAATGAGAATACTTTCCCTGCCTTCCTCAAGGCATGTTATAAAGACAGTGCTTTATAAATAATACATGCAATATAAATATAAGGAATTATTATATGTTATATTTATAACAAATCGGGAAATTAAGATAAAGTGATATGTTTAAGATTACACAGTATTATCATCAGAACTGGGACTAGAACTTAGATCTCTTCATTTCACTATTCCACATGACTTCCTTTAGCATGAGAACAATGATCAATCTAGCCCACTTTTCCACAGTGTTTTATATTTATAAAGATATATATATGTACATATATCACTATATATGTGTATGTGTATTTGTGTGTGTATCACAATCTCTAGATGAATCCTTGTTGTTTATTTTTTTTGTTTAATAGTGAAGGGAAACAATTGTCTATATTATCCAAATAATCTTCTTAATTTTTCACTTCTCTTGGCCCCAGTGAAATACTCATTTTCTGTTCATATCAATACTGTTAAATACCAGTAACAAAGTATTTATATATCACTTCAAGGTTTATAAGGTGTTTTATAAATATTATGTCATTTGATCCTCACACTATTCTTTAAGATACATGGTATCAATATTATTTTCAACTTATAGATAAGGAAACTGAAACAGAGGTCAAATGACTTACCCAGGATGATTGAACTGATATGTCTTTGCGGTCACATTCGAATTCAGGTCTTCCTGACTCCAAGTTTAACACTTATCCACAATGCTAGATAGAAACCTAACTGCTTCTGATTTATTAAATCTACTTCTTCATATTCAAATTATTTTAATCACTTTTATTATTTATAGAACCCTGAATTCCTGCTGATTATTCAAATCAACATGGTACCATTTTAACATCAGAAAATGTGTAGAACTGCAGATGTGATAAAAACAAAAAAAAGTATATCAGAAGTAACTTGGCTACTATTCCTGAATGCAGGGGGGGTAGTCTGTAGCTAGAGTAATTAAGGAAATGGAAGAACGCTTATTAGTCAGTTCAACTTAATAATCATTTATTATCTGGGTTGAAGAAGGTACTATGCCTGAAGATAAAAACACACCAAAATGGCTCCTCACCCTGGCTTCAAGGCACCATTGTCCATGGATGTGAAAAGCTTTCCCAATTCTCACTACCAATAGTAGATTGGGTTTCCAGCTTCTCCCCTCATGTCACTGAGGAATTGAGGTTTCTAATAAGGCCCCATCTAGTATGTCCCCTCAATATTAATCAGCTAGCAACATCTGGGGGAAGCATTGTTTCTTTTCACATACAAGTGAAAAGAAGAGAAAGTAGGGAGAAAGTAATTTCAAACTTCAAGTGTAATGGAAATGATGTACATGTGTGAAGAACATATGTAGCCTCCTGATCATCCCAGAAGTTCTTTTCTCTCTTCATAAAAGCTTCATGAGCTTTCCCTTCAGTGTAGGTCTTGACTGGGCTCTGAGAATTGGTTCCTCTCTCGAGTTTATGGACAGCATTTCTCTCTATCACTAGGGGTCTCTGCCATCCTGAAGGATATTCTTCCACCTCCATTTCTAGTGTCTTCCCCTGTCATTAGTCACAACCACTCTGGTAGACCTTGTAACCAATTCTGTTGGTCAATAGGACCTCTTAGGACACTGATCAATGTCCTGGTTGCCTGACATCTCCCCTCTTCTCCTTGCAATACTCATTTACCAAAGATTGGGGGTGAGGATAGACAAAAAAGAACAGAGCCATTATGTGCTCAGAGACATGTGGTGATTAGCTTCTCTCCTCTGCCCACCAGCTTCTCAATCTTTCACTTAGACCTTTGGTAGGCACATTCAATTCTGACTCAGCCTCCCCCAAGCTGTAAGTTCTTTGAGCCCTGAAGTCAACAAAAAGACTTTATCACCAGGTGATACCAGCCCTGTCTGGTTTCCCAATGTTGCACATGTTGGATCAGAACCAGGCAAAGAGTACTGACGCCTCTTTCAGGGACTAGTCTCTCATAAAAGTCCCAGTGTAAGACCAGTTGTAATGTTGTTGCCTTTGGGCAGATTTGGTTTATTTATGGGAGAGAAGAGAGAGGAAATAAAAATTTATTAAGTACCTTCTATGTGCCAGACACTGAACTAGACAATTTACAAATATTATATCATTTGATCCCGGAACAACCCTGAAAGATAAGTGCTATTTTGATCCCTATTTTACAGTTGAGGAAACTGAGGAAGATAGGCTTTATGTAACTTGTTAAGGGATACATAGCTAATAAATGTTTGGGAATGAATTTGAACTCAAGGCTTCCTGATGCCAAAGCTGTACTCCAATCTATTGGGCTATCTAGCTGGCTCGAGAGAAAAGAAATTGATAAAATAACTGAGGAGAGAGAACATGATGTGAATAAGTCTCTGGTGTGTAGGGAAGGATAGAACTGCAGCTGACAAAGGCTCCTGGAGACCCTATGAGAAGCAGCATGGAAGGATGGGTACCTGGGATTTCCTTGAAATTTCTAGATTTCCCATGACTATGACTATGCTTGGACCCATCCTGTAATGATAGGGGAGGGGAGTGCCAAATTTTCTTTTGGTAAGTGAGTCTACAATGATATAGTAATGCACATACACTCTAGGTTGTATATCTGTTCTATCTCTCCCCTCTACAGATGTGTCTGATAGCTCCAGATGTTTATAGGGAACATTTTAGAATCGTAGAAAGAATATGGAAACATACATTCTGGGTGCTAGCTTTGCTACTAATTTGATATGTGGCCTCAATTAAGTGGCTTCATATAACGTTCTTCAGTTTACTCATCTATAAAATCAAGTTAGACAAGACCATCTCTAAGATTTTTTCAGCTCATAATATTCTACAAGTCTGTAACTGGTAAATTTCTGACATTATAAAAACATAGTTCATCCAGTTTAAAAAAAACTTTATTAAAATGTTATTTCTAAAGTTCAAATTTATTAAATTATATATAATATATATATGTATATACATGATGATACAAATGCACTGTATTCCAAATGTTTTTACCAATAAAGTTGTGAGTTCTGACAATGGAAAGAGAAATGCTAAGAAGTGGGACAGTGTGGCCAGTGAAGAATTCTTGTTAGCTATTTACATGTTAGAAATATGCATGTTAGAGAACTTTCAAACAGCTATAGAAAGAGAGTCCTTGGCTCCCATGGACCCTGGTATAGGACTATAGCAAATAAACGTCACAAGCCCTGCTTTCAAGTTTAGGTTCTGACTTTTAACAGGTAACATGGCTTTAGTTGAATCACTTATCAAGTCTGTGTGTCAAGTTTCCTCATCTTTAAAATGGAAATAATGATAACTGGCCTACCTCTTCATATCTATGAGAGACAAATGGGATAATGTACATTAAAGCATTTTGGAAATTCTGAAACCAGTCAAAATATAATGGATTATCTTGTCACCATATTCCAAGGAACAAGGCCCCAAATGCTGGGTTTACTTAAATGAGGATCAATTTTTGAGGTTACCCCCTCAAAATCAGTAACTCTTTAATGCCTATCTTTCTCCCCCTACTTAAAGTTGCTACTGGAAGTATCTGGATATAGTTTTAAAATAACTTATCTCTTGTTCTCCACAGATTAGTGCTTTTTCAAATATTCTGCATAAAATACATATCTCCCAAGTTTTATTCCCAACATGTACAAAAAGCAAAGCCACATTAAAATTCATGGCAATACCATAAACAATTGATAGCATTCACTTCTTCTCCATTGAGTTACACTACCCCCACATCCCATCCCCCATCCCCTAAGTTCCTCAATTTTCTAGACTCATAGACATATCCTGTGGTTTGGACTCCCCTCAGAAAGGAAATGGACTTGGAACTATAAATGGAACAACCCACAACATTCCAAAGAATCCTTTTTTTTTTTTTTTACCCCAAAGACTCAGAGAAGTATCCAGTCTTACAGTACTCTCCTGACTGTATGGATGAGTGCTGAAGAAAAATGAACTGTGGGGATGCTAGAGAAGCAATGTCCTTCTTACCAGACCAAACCCCTCTAATTACTCAGTAATAGCAGAGAACAAAGTTCCGGTACTTCAATCCCCTTTATCATGGCATTAGCCCTTTGCTCAAATTCCATGTGGGAGGTTGGGAAGAACAACATGTGAACATGTAGGCAGTTAAGTAGCACAGTGGATAGAATATTGGATCTGGAGTGCCTGCATTAAAACCAGCCTCAGACCCTTATTATCTGTGTGATCCTAAAAAAGTTCCTTACCCTTTGTCTCAATCTCTTCAACTGTAAAAGGAGGATAATACTAGCACCTACCTCCCAAAATTGTTATGAGGCTCAAATAAGTTGGTAACTGTAAAGTATTTAGCACAGTACCTGGCACAAAGTAGTATGTGTGTGTATATATTTATATTTATACACATATATGTGTGTATGTATTAGTTATTATTATTATTACTTAAATTATTATATATTATTACTGGTAGTGGTAGTAGTAGAAGCAATATAATGGTGGTGGTGATAGAAGTAATAATAGTAGTAATAGTGGTAGTAATAGTCATAATAATAATAGTAGTAATGATGCTAATAGTAGTAGTAATAGAAATAGTAGTAGTAGCCTACCTCCCAGGATTATTATGAGGATCAAACAAGACAATTGTAAATCACTTAGCACGCTACCTGGCACATAATAGGTAGTATGTGTATAAAAATATGTGTGTTAATATTATTATTATTAATATTAATAGTGGTAGTAGTAGTAGTAGTAGTAGTGAGAATAGTAGAATGGTGGGGATAGTAGTTGCAGTAGTAGTAATACTAATAGTAGTGGTAGGAGCATGATATTCTTTTTTCTTCAAGAAGCTAGAATTCTCAGGGATTTTCCCCTTTTCTGATAGTAAACTATATTCTGGAACTTTCAAATTTAAGGATACTGCAGAGCAACTTATGAGTCTAACAATCTCCTGGGAAATCCTCCTTTTTTCAGTGAGATGTTTCAGTCAGATTGTGGGGTTGCACTGAGTAGGAAATTCTTTCTTATATACAGAAGTCTGGAGTTCAGATCCTCTTGTCTTTCGGGGCATGTGGTTCCTCTCTCCACAACTGCCATGTGGTTTGAGAAATTATGCCAGTGCTTCTCTAAGGTTGACACTAGAAACTCAGGGTTATCATTATCAGCTTCTAGCTGATAAACCTTCCATCTAACCGGACCCTGGCCTTTTCTGAATGTGGCTGTTCTTTGTAAATAAATAGTCTCTTAAAATGTATATATAATGTACATGTGCGTATCTACATGCATACATATCTATACATATACACCTATGTATATATGCGCATGTGCATATGCACCTGCACATATATACATATATGCAAAAAAGAAAAAGTACTGAATCTAAAGTGAAGATTCTTTACTGCTCAAAGGGAATGGGATTTTCCTATAATAGTTTGAGCCACAGGAGTCTGAGCTAACCAATTAATCTACAATTTCTGAAATCTCTCCTCTGGGAAGTGTCAAGAGCCATGTCCACAACATCCATAGGAATATATAATTAAAAGCCTTAAACAAAGTCTCATTATCCTATATACTCATCAAAGAGAACTCTGTTCTCTTAATCAACCTGCAGGAGATGTCCATAGTCCTCTCTATAAGGTACCAATAGGCATGTCTATACCCTTCATAGGGTATGGGACTCTCAAAGTCCCCAATGAAGGCTTAACATCTTATAGGGAATCAAGTAGACCTGGGAATTCTTCTGATCCACCCTCTATATTACAAGGGAAACAGAAAATAGTAGTAGAAAGAATTCTGAACTAGGGATCTGAAGACCAAGGTTATAACCCAGTCTTTGTGTCCTGGGTCATGTTATTTCATCTCAAGGGCTTCTGGTTGTTTATCTAAAAAATACTTGCCCTAGAGTAGATACTGTGTTAGGTTGATTTCTATAATTCTAAAAATCAGCAATGGTTTTCCTTATCCATGACATTTTTAGAACAATTCTCCCCTATTTATATTTTATCCCTTGGGAAAATCGTCTAACATTAACCATTAACTAACCCAAAGATCTGAGAAATCTTTTTTGGCCAGAGTTTAAGGAACTGACTCAGGGCCACATAGCTAGAAAATGTCTGAGGTTGGATTTGAACTCAGGTCTTCTTGCCTTTAAGCTCAGCATTCTATCCATAATTGTACCAGATGCCTAAATCCACTGTGGGGCCCCTCTATCTCAGTAACTTCTATTGATGTGTTTATTCTCATTAGTCCATGGGTATATTAGATCAGAACAAATATATTTCATGAAATACAATAACAAAAAAGGTTAACAATTGTTATATATTTTGAACCCTCCCTGATGTTCTACTGGACACATGACAATGTTCTCTTTTGTTTTGATTTGTATTCCTTTTCTATTTTTCTTATTCTTTTTTTTTAAATAATATAAGTTTAAAAAAGAATTTTAAAAAGAAAGGTAATGCTTGAACATTCTCCTCATCAACCTGAGTTACATGTTCCCAGAAATATATGAATGATTGACTGAATAAATATGTTATTAATAGTGGGAAGAATGGGCACACATGGGAATCACATGGGAAGTACAATTCATGCTTCAAAAGTGCTAATATTTTCTGATGATATCATATTGATTGCTTTTGGTCTTGCTCCCTGCTGAACATCTCTCTCTGATGTGCCTGTCCTCACTGGGCATACTGATCTCTGCTACTTTCATGGTTATCAATACTCTCTGATACTAGCTTTTCAGTTTCATCTCTTCAGAATACTTATTTTCCATCTTAGCTTTTACAACCCCAAACCCCTCTAAAACTCCCATATACCTTGAACTAGCTTAAAATGTAATTGGAAAATATCTAACAAAATTAATTTTCAAATATAATACAACATAGATAATGTTAATTTATGGTATATCTATCTGACGTCACTAAGCTACACTATAGTAATTGAAAAGCATCCCCCCATAAGGACAGAATGATAGCTCTTTAATCAGTCAAAACCTTAACAACTACACCCAAGGAATAGAACAGTCAGAATACCCTCCAGGATAAGAATAAGTTTGTTTCCTCCAGATAACAGAATTGTCTTCTCTCTCCCAAGTGTGTATCTGACTTGGGATTAGAATGTCCCCTTTATCATTCAGTCTTTTCAATCATATCTGACTTTTTGTAATCTTATTTGAGGTTTTCTTGGCAAAGATATTGGAATGATTTGCCATTTCCTTCTCTAGCCCATTTTACAGATGAGGAAACTGAAGCAAACTACATTAAATCATCACTTGTTTAAGATTACACAGCTACTATGTGTCTGAGAGCACATTTGAATTCAGACTCAGCCATCTATTGTGCTTCTTATCTGCCCTTTGTTCTTAATTTTCAAACTGCATTTTCACTCAAACCATTTAGAGGAGTAGAATAAAGGTGGGAAGAAGAATGTACTGTGTTCCAGCTAACCTCAAAGTTTTGTTAAGTTTCTAAAGCTGGGTTGATTCCCTTAGTCCTCCCCGAGTTCTCTAGCTCTTATCATGCAAATTAATCTAAGCAAATATAATCGCTAAGCTATAGGCCAAGGTTGTCAATTTCCTGGTCTTTATTACCTGTCTTTACTTGTGAACCTCCTCTAACCACCCAGACTTTGAGCTGCCCTGCATCAGAAAAGACACTGACCACCTGGAGTGGATGTAGAAGCAGGTGAGCCTTTGGTCACCTGCCAATGATCAGGGAAACACAGAAAATTGTGCCATGGGCAAATCAGATGAAAAACCTGAAAATGTTAATGCTTAAGAAGACAAGACTTGGGGTGGGGTGAAGACATAATAATTTGTCTTCAAATATTTGAAAAAGTGTCATGGGGAATGAAATTAAATTTCTTCTGCTTGTCCCTAAGGGCAAAACTATGGGTCATATGCAAGATTTGCAGAGGAACAAATATGTTTGATATAAGCAAAGACTTGCTCAAAATTATAGCCATCACAAAATGGAATAGACTTAACTCAGAAAATAATGAATTCCTTATTCACTGGAAGTTTTCATAAAAAATGGGAGGATCAACTTGTTGGAGATCTCATAGAAGAAATTAATTTATAAAATGAGAGCTTTGTAAAATGGCCTCTGAAGTTTCTTCCAGCTTACAATCTATGATCCCATGACCCTATGAAGTGACACTTCCAATATGCATTTGACAAAATGTCTATGAGCTCCCCATAGAGTCTATGATTTCAGGTAATGCTCAAAGCATAAGAAAGGATAAGTATAACTCGGGTAAAGTGTTATTCCTGATATAGATGGGACAATCTTCCCTAACTTCATTTTGAATTCAGATGCAGGGTTTGATATAAAGACCTGCGCAAGGCAATATAGTTTCTTGGAGAATACACTGCATATGGTATTAAAATGACTCTCTTGAGTACTATTCTCAAATCATTGTTGGTACAATAATTATGACGGTTGATATCAAAGGCTTATTAAGCAATCACTGTGGCCTCTATCTCATAAGCATCTTCAAGAGAAAACAAGTGGGCCAATCTAAACAAGGCCTGGAAACAGGCATGCAGACAAAATGATGACCAGGTGGTCAGGTATCTTAAAATAAATGTTATTTCTTCTCTCCTCTTTTCCTTTCTTCCTCTTCTCTTTTTATTCTCTCCCTCTTCTTTTTCCACTTGTTTCTTCTAGTCATCTTCTTTAATTTCTTTTTATTTTACAGGCAAGGAAACTATGACCCTGAGAATCAAGGTGATCCCAATTATAGATAACATAGCTAAGACTAAAATTCAGGTCCCCTGATGATGGATTCAAGGTTCTTTTCATTGTATTTCCATTCCTCTTTCTCCTTGTGAGCTTCTTTCCTGCTGTTCTTCATTCTCTTCCTCTTTCCAAAGTTAGCAGCTAAAAAAAGAGAGAATGCTCAAATATACTACACCTGTGCTTGAAGTATACTATTACCTGTCCTTACCACTGTCATTTAGTCAATTAATCATATTTGATTCTTCCTGAACCTATTGGGTTTTCTTGATAAAGATGCTGGAGTGGTTCACCATTTCCTTCTCCAGTTCATTTTACAGTTGAATATGCTTAGAGAAACAATGTTAAATGATTTGAATGGTCACATAGCTAATAAGGGATTTGAACTCTTCCTTATTCTAAATCTATCCATTGCACTACCCAGTTGACCTCATCCCTACTATTTCTGCTCTATCTGAACTCACGTGCTGATCTCTTTAAACATTTATTTTCTCTATCTACAATAATAAGTGAGGAAAGGATGATAATAATTGAAATTGTGCTTATGTTGCACATAGAACTACTAAGTGTGTGAATGTGTGTGTGTGTGTGTGTGTGTGTGTGTGTGTGTGTGTGTGTGTGTGTAGCAAGGGTGAAGTGCCAAGGGTAGAGGAATCCCTATATAGCTCAATCCCTCGTCTCTATCTTTTTTTTTTTTTTTTTTTTTTTTTTTGTCCTTGGCTACTGGACTCGAGACATAATATATGTATATAGGTTGTCTAGAGGGAATTCAAGTTAGATTATAAATCACACTCTCTGGTCTTTATTTATTTCTTCCACTTATAACCTTGGACTGGTTTTTAAAAGTGGATGCAGCCAGCCCCACAGGTTTGTTGAGTTCCCATGGGGAGTTCATCCTTCACCTGCCCCAGGATGGTTTCCACTCCATTCACTAGAGACCTTATAACATTTTTTTTCCAGACTGTCGCCTGTCTACCTCTTTGTCTCTGTCCTACACACTTCTCTTTGCACTTCCAGCACTCCCCAAATAATTACAAAACCAAAACCAGCAAGCTAAATTAGTTTTATAGAGAAGGAATCAGAACAAAACACGTGGAAGTGAACAGAGTATTCATTGAGGAGGGAGGAAGTTAATCAGCACTGAAGAAAAAAGGCAATCATGAATTTTCTGGCCAAAGCAATTGGGAAGAGGTCTTTCTGCTTAAATAACAGAGAAGTTCACAGCCCTTCCCTTCTGCTTGCTTATACCTTTAAAGGGGGGAAGGGAAAATACCTTTGAAGCCCCACTCCCATTCCCAAATCTGATTCAACTGGAAGCATATACCTTTCATCGAACCTTCTCAGTTGGGGAGTCTCACAGTTTTTCTAGATTCAGATGCTCAGATTGAACAGTTTCTACAAAGCATTGGTCCCAACAATTTGCCAAATGACCCATTATCTCATCTATACCTGAACTGTGCTGGGTCCAGAAGGGAAAACTTGGGTAACTGCTGGCTGGCTACCAAACATGACATGTACTTACTTTTTGCCTTGATGGCTTGCTCTCTGAACAATCGAAAACTCACAAGGTCGTGGCTTCCAGATTAATTGCTTTCACCTAAAATGAAAGAACAAGGCTAAGATATAGAACCAAAGTCTGTTTCTACAGGTTGTCCATTGGTCTCAGAAAAGGAGAGGGCCCAAAGTTCTCCCCTTATAGATTTGTCATTCACTGGATACTATCTAACAAGAAAATGTCAGCCAAGAAGTCAAACCAAGAAAAAAAGTGTTAAAAAAAAAAAAAAAGGTTGAGATCTTTTAAAGTCTTCAGTTCCATATGCTCAACTGTAGCCAAAGAGCTGCCATTCACTACCTAGTTAGTAGACTGGAGGTAGTTACAGAATGTCTATCCATGTTTCAAAGTTTCTCCAAAACACTGCACTTATATATCAACATTAACTGACTTCTTGCTGCTGCTAGACCACCTTTTCCAATTTCCCTTATTTACTCACTATCCCATTCTCCATAGCAGTTCTTCCAAACTTTTTCATCTTTCCTCATATCTCCTATGCCTCCCCACACTCTTCTCTTGTGTCATATTTTGCAGAAAAAAATCAAAGTTAGCTGAAAAACCATGAGTTCACTCTTCTTATCTCCTCATCTCATGTCATTCAGATGCCTTCCATCACTGTCTTTCTCATGAAGAGGTATCCTTACTCCTTTACAAGGTAAATCCTTTTACTTTCACATGCAAGCCCATTCCGTTCCATCCCCTTTAACAGATTGTCCCCTTTGTCACCCCCACTCTCTCATTCATCTTCAATCTCTTCCTATCTATTGCCTACAAATATATCCATGTCTTCTCCATCCTCAAAAAAAATCCTCATTTGATTTTTCTATCTCCACCATCTCCTATACCTTTTCTGTCATTTCTGGCTATTCACCATGCCTGGAACACTCTGCATCTTTTATTATAACTTCTGACCCTGGCTTCCTTTAATTCCCAATTAAAATCCCACCTAACTTACCAATTAAATTTCCACCTCTAACCCTTCTTAATTCTAGTGTTTTCCCCCTTTTAATCATTTCCTTTCTAGTATCTCTGCCAAGAAAACAGCAGATAGGTCACAAAGAATCAGACACAACTCAACAACAAAATAATAATGCATCCTGTATTGTGAAGACCAAGTTAGCATCCTGGATACCTTAGAATCAGCCAGAGTCAGGATAAGCAAAAGTCCTTGTTCTTTATTCTTGGTCTTTACGGGTAGAAGTGAATTGGATGGATGTGCAGGATCTCCACAGCCTCTCCTCTTTGTCTACCGCCCAAAAATGCCCCTGGCTAGTCTTACTCCACCCCCTAATTCTTCCCACAATTCTCTGTATACACCAAATGACTGGGCCAGCACAGAGTAGTGGGAAAGGCCATTTTCCAAGCATATTCTAATAGAGTATTGTCCAACTGTAATTAGCCTTAAGTGCTCAGTTGTCTGACCTCTGTGCATCAACTTAGAGTTTCAGCCCTTGATAGTTTGCTTTGTATATATTTGTTTTCATGTTGACTTCCCATTGAAAGCTCCTATAGGTAGGAATTGTCTTTTGACTTTTTTTGTATCCCCAGAGCTTAGCATAATTCTTAGAATTTAGTAGGCACTTAAAAATGCTTATTGAACTGAATTATCTCTCCTTCTAAACTAACATCACCAACTTACCTTACTATCAAGGATACCATCCTCCTCCTGGGCACCCAAGCTTGCAACCTAGATGGGATCATTCACTCCTCACCCCACCCCATTTCAATTCTGTTGTCAAAGCCTGTCAATTTTATTTTTGCAACATATCTTGAATATTCCCTCTTTTTTTCTCTCTGACACCACCACCACCTTGGAACAGATTCTTTTTATCTTTCTCTTAGACTACTACAAAAGCTTTACTGCTGGGTCTGACTATCTCACCTCTCTCCATTCCATTCAGCCACCAAAGAGATTTTCTTAAAACTCAGGTCCAAATATGTCATCCCCATACTCAAAAAACCCCAGTGATTTCATATCATTTCCAGGATCAAATACAAAATCTGTTTGGGTTTTGAAGTCCTTCAGACCCTAGCCCTTCTATCTTTCCAGTCTTCTTATACTTTATTGCTCACCATGTATTCTCAATCCAGTGACACTGAGTTCCTAGCTGTTTCACAAACAAAACATTCCATCTCTTGGATCTAAGTATTTTCTCTTGCTTTCCCCATACCCAGAATTCTCCCCCTTCCTTAATTCTACTTACTGGCTTCCTTGACTTCTTTCAAGACCCCATTAAAATCCATCTTCTAAAGGAAGCCTTTCTCCAATTTCTCAGTTCTAAAGCCTTTCCTCTTTTAATGATTTCCTATTTTTCCCATCAATAGCTTTTTTGGTATGTATTTATTTGATTGTTATATTCTCTATTAGACTTTGACCTTCTCAAAATCAGTGATTGTCTTTTGCCTCTTCTTGTATCCTCAGCACTCAGCACAGTCCCTGCCACATAGTAAGCTCTTAATAAATATATGATTGACTAGCATCACAACTGTTCTAGAAGCAATCTCCTTAGCCTTCTCCATGTGAGGCATTGCACCAGCTAAGTACAATGATTCATTCGATGCAGACTAATAAAGACTAGGTTTATTGGCAGGGCTACACTGACAACATAATTCTTGCACAGCAGGTAAGTGGATAGTACACAGATGACATGGTGATGGTAGTGAATGATGCTCATGATGAACATGTACTAAACAGTTAACAGCTATATTCACTTTTATTCAAAACAACATCCATTTAGCTTTTAATGTGTGCAAGACACTAGATTCCCACACTACTAAAACTTGGTATAAATATACTGAAGAAACTAGTTTCTGCCCCTGAAAAGATTTATTCAAATAATTACATTTATAGTATAACAGGATTTAGTGCTAGAAAGGACCTGAAAGATCATTGTACCCTACCTTCTGTTTTTCATACAAGGAAACTGAGATTTCAACACACAAAAATTATTTGTCCAAGGTCATACAAGTTGTAAATATCAGAGCCGGTCATAAACTCAGGCCCTTTGGCCTATGCATCTAGGGCTCCCTCCATTATATTTTAGCTCTTCCTAAATATAGTGATGTTAGAGGGCCTTAAACAAAACCTTTTATTTATTCATTCATTCATTCAATAAATATTTTTCAAGTCTTTATTTGGATATTTTATCCAACCCCATATTTGCATAACATGGCTCGGACTGTCTCATCTCTCTCCATCCCAATCTATCCTCCATTCAGTCACCAAAGAGATTTTCTTAAAACTCAGTTCCAAATATGTCACTCCCTTACTCAAAAAACTCCAGTGGCTTCATATCCCTTCCAGGATCTGGAAGAATCTCCAGGCACTGAAGGAAATCACAATATAAAAATTTGCCAGCATGGCCTGGTAGAAAGAGCCTGGATTTAGATCTGGGCTTGAATCCCAGAACTGCTACTTAGTAGCTGGTGGTCTTGGGCATCTCATTAGACTTATTTGGGTCTAAGTTTCCTTATTTTTAAATGAAGGGATTGAACAAGATACACTTCAACTCTCAAATACTATGATCCTATTAATACAAAGTATAAATCCAAATCCTGGACCCTCTAGGTGAGAAATAATAAACATTTTTGTTGTTGTTCAGTCATGTCCAACTTTTCATGATCTCATTTGGAATTTCATGGCAAAGATACTAAAATGGTCTGCTATTTCCTTCTCCAGTTCATTTTACAGATAAGAAAATTGATATAAACAGGATTAAGTGACTTGCTCAGGTTCACCTAACTACTAAATGTCTAAGACTGGATTTGAACTCAAGATCAGACTTCTCAATTCTAGGTCTAACACTCTATTTACTGTGCCAGGTCACTGCCAAAGTGCATAATACATAAACGCATTAGAGGTCCTTATACTATAAGGAAAAAAAGGCACTAGATATCTCAAAATTGTAAAGGTTTAAGTGCTATTTATTGAAGAGAGAGGTAGAAGTCATCTTTCTAGAAGAAATAATTTAATCTGAGCAGTATGATAAGCATCTCCAAAAGTTGTTCTAATCCCAAGTATATAGATAATGCAAATGACTAAACCAGCACAAGAGTATGTGTTCATTGTAAATGTATATGTGTATACATATCTCTGTATATATACATGCATGTAGATATATAGACATATATCAACCAAGAAAGAATGAGTCCAATTAAAACCTATTGAAGGGAGTTCCAATTCCATTTCTACAAATAGCAGCCAAAGTTTCTATGTATGTGTGTGTACTTACAAATGGATAGAAAGAAGAAGGGTTGCATGGTGGATGGATTGATGGATGGATTGGTGGATGGATGGATAAATGTATGCATGGATAGATGGATGGATGGATGAATAGAAATGTGCACCCATAAGTGCATATATGTATATGTGTATATGCATGCATGTATCCATATGGGTATAGAAATTTTTTGCATCTGTTTATCTGTACATACATGTTTACATATTTACATAGTCACATATATGCACATATATATGGGTTTATTCAGCCGGTAAGGATATAATTGTCAAACACAGGGGAAGGATACATGATACAAGATTGGAACCAATAACAGTTGTAGGTTGCAATCACTGCATAGGCATCCTGGGACTCATTGTGTTACCCCACCTCTAGGCTTGTCTCCGTTTTTAATCTCCCAGCAACCAGCACAAGGGGAGGGTCTTTTCTGGTCAGTGCAATTGCTTTTATCCCCAAATGATACATACTGCATCAGCTTGGTGGTTGCCTGGGCAATAGTAAAGACGAGGTCTAGGTGACTTGAAGCATGTCTATTTTACATTTTATAACCTTGTTTCTTCCTGCTCCTTTCCCCCTTTCTCTGTTTTACAATCTTGTTTACCTGTTATCACCTAGTTAAATTCTTACTGTGCCCAAAACCTCTATGGTATATATTTCAATTGGGGTTTCAGACCAAAGCCCACCAGCATTGAAGAACAGATTAAGATTTCTAAAAAGCTATTGAAGGGAGAGGCCATTCCTAGTAGGAAGTACAGATGAAAACAAGTATAAGGAGTATGGCATGATGGGGGACATTTATAGAATTCTAAGAAATGGTGGGATGGGAAATATTCTTCTTGGAAAAATACATTGTTTTGCAGCTAAAGTTATTGGCATTTCTTAGCCTAAATCAGGGCAATTATCCCAAGGTCCACAGAACCTAAGATACATTTTGGGGTCTGTGAACTTTTATGGGGGGAAAATTACATCTTTATTTTCACCAACCTTTAGTTTCTTTTGAAATCTTATGTATTGGATTCCATTCATTTAAAAGTATTATTCTTAAAAGGGGTCCACAGGCTTCACCAGACAGTCAAGGGAGTCCATGACACAAAAAGGAGGGAAACCCATTATACTAGTTCATGATCTCCGTGGTGTAGATTACATTCTGTAGAGAAACGCTAGGCCTAGCAGAACTGGAAATGATTCTTCCAAGTCAAAGACCAGGGTTCAAGCCAGATATGAAAATATCTTTGCCCATTCATGGAGAGAGTGATTATTCCATGTTCTATGCCTGCTTGAGGGTGGAATTGACTAGAGCTTGAGAAAGGAAAAATTTAGGTTCTCCTAGCTTCTGTCTTGAGGGAAGACATTCATAGTTCCTGAACTTTTTTATGGAGTTTAGAGAGAAATTCCAGGAAGTAACCATCATGTAGAGAAGACGTCTTCTGGTACATGACCCTGTTCCTAGTTTATGTATAGACTATTCATTAGATTTTGGAGAACTTTTCTTTCAGTGAAATTGGAGGTTCTCTCTCTCTAATGGTTGAGCTGACATGTCTCATTTTCAATGGAAGAGCCCATTCACTCTTGTTTATTGTCTGATATATTCTCATCTATGACAACTTATAACAACTGCTCTACCTTCTGCTGGCTAAAAGCTTGGTTAAATGGGCTTATTCACTATTCACTTTGTATGATGGTCCTCCTGAAACTGTCATTTGTTAGGAAGGGATTCAAGCCCTATGGATATAGCTTGGGGCATACCTTCCCAATTAAGGGATAGTAACCAGAAGCACAATTTGAACTTAAAACTGTTTCCCCGAAACCAGCAGAGAGGGAAGCAGATAAATATGGTTCTATTCCAGCAATCCCTCTGTGAGGAGACCAGGGTAGCCAGTCTCATGGTCCTAATATCTTATCTTCCTCATGATAGAATCAAAACCCCCCTTGGAGAAATATGGGTAGAAGTTATATATGTATACGCACATGTATATGCACATGTATATTATATGTGAGTGTATAAGTGCATATACATTGTCCGGATAGGTATGTGTGCCCACATGTGCATACATACACATCCTTGTGTGTCTACATGCTTATCTGCATACTGTATATATGTATACATACACGTGCATATGTCTTTCTGGTGTATATACACATATCAGAGAGAGACAGCTGGAAAAGAAATCTGCCTCCCTATCAGCTGGTCTAGGGGAAACAGTTTTTAGGTTCAAACTGTGCTTCTGGTTGCTATCCCTTAATTGGGAAGAAATGCCCCAAGCTATATCCAAAGTGCTTCACTCCCTTCCCACCAAGTGCCAATCATAGATATATATGAATGTTTTTATGTATGTATATATACATACACATATTTATATTTGCAGATATATGTATTTTATATATATACTTATGCTCCCAGAAAGCCACATCTAGATAAAGCCATGTGGTTACATATAAGCCACATATGCAGCACATACACACACACACATATATGCCTTGTACTGGGAAGTGAGCTGCCATCTCTCCTCAGCAATAAACAAACAAACAAACAAATAAAAAGGATGGAACCATTTGGGGTAGGCAAGAAGCAAAGCACAGAGGTAATGAATGAGAGAAGGGGGCAGCGGAGCACTCTCTCCCTCTCCATTAGCAAAGACCACAGGGACAGCTAAACGCTAAAAGGCAGTACTTTTTTCCTCCAACAGTGTAAAATGCACAGGCATGGGCCACAAATCACTCAGGAAAATTCAGAAGAATATCAGCCATTTCTACAAATGAAAATAAAAATAAATAATCATCATCTACTCTATAGATTTAACCCAGTCTCTTTCTCCATGGGCTCTTTCCATTTATCTACGGTCTGATCCTGAGAGTGTGGGGGAAGGTGTGTATCAGTTTCTCTATTTATATTTCATTAAAATTTCTTTATTATCCATCTTTTACACTTTTGCCCTTTGATCATTTCCTTTACCATTTTTGCTCCAAGCTCCTCTTAAAAAGTGGTAGGGTAGTTCAGTGGATATGGGATGTGTGATCTTAGATGAAATTTCTTTCTAGTTCAGTTTCCACATCTGTAAAATGTGAAAAAATAGAAGTCCTTCCTACTTCTAAATCCATATCTATGATCCAAAGTTAAGTAGAGATGCAGCTCTGCTCTCAAACTGCTGTCCTAGTTGGGATGAAATGAAGCACTCACAAGATACTGAACATCTGACAAAAGAGGTTTATTTTCCCCTAAAACAGCAAGAATATGCAGCAAGGATACACTAACATTTAGCATCTCTGCATACAATGTGGGTATCTCCCAGCTGCTCTCCTAGAAATATGTCTGATCAGTATATTAGGATTTGATGGTCTTAGACATACATCAAATCTACATACATCAAGGGGTCATCATGCCTCTAGGAGACCCAGAAGCCACATCAGGGAAGCTAGGGCCAGTGAAGTCCCAGAGATGGTTTTGTCTTTGGCCCATCCCACATTGGCTGGGAGGGTGAAAAAATAAACTGAATTTGGGAAGCTTAAGCCAATCAAGCCCCAGGGACAATTAAAAGAAATTGAATAAAGGAAACACTATCAATTCTATCATAGGAGCAACTAGGTGGATGCAATCAATAGAGAGCCAAGTCTAGAGTCAGGAAGACGAGTTCAAATCTAACCTTAGACTCATCTTTCTGAGTTAAAATCTGGCTTTAGACATTTACTAGCTATGTGACTCTGAGCAAATCACTTAATCCTTTTTGCCTTAGTTTTCTCATCTATAAAATAAGCTGGAAAAGGAAAATCGCAAACCACTACAGTATCTTTGCCAAGAAAATCCTAAATGGAATTACAGAGTTGGACACAAAGAAAATAATAGAACAACAACAATCTTCTCATAAAGCAAGACCCATGAGGAACTATACACATGACCACAATGGTGTAAGTGAAATTAAGACTAAAAGCAGGGGGCAGCTAGGTGGCGCAATGGATAGAACACCAGCCCTGAATTCAGGAGGACCCTGAGTTCAAATCTGGTCTCAGACACTTAACACTTCTTAGCTGTGCGACCCTGGGCGAGTCACTTAACCCCAGCCTCAAAAAAAAAAAAAAAAAAAAAAAAAGGCAGCCAAACTCAAAATAAAGGTAATGGTCGCTATTGGTTCCAGAGAACAGATAATAAAAATAAATAAATAAATAAATAACCTCTTTCTTTTCAGTAAAAAGATGGCAGACCACAAGGACTGAATGTTGCTTTAATAACTGTTTTCCTTTGTGACAAAGGTTTCTATAAGTTAGGAGTTAGGGGAGGAAGAATATGGGGAAATGTTTGTTTTATTTAAAAGAGGGCCATCAATGAGATTTTAAACAGAGAAAAGGTATAGAGCTTTGTGTTCTTACCTTGTGACCTTAATAAGCCAAAGGACTAAGTGTTCAGTAGCAACCAGAGAGCTGGAATAGCTCTGGGATTTCCAGTGTGTACACTTGATCAAATGAAATAACATATTAGATCACACTGTAAATTTTTAAGCACTAGGTAAATGTCTACTTTGGTTGCAGTTGTGGTTTTTGTTGTTGCAGAAGGGTCAGTGAGCTAGCCTCAAAGGTGGAAGATCTGGATTCAAGTACCTCTCCTGACATATACAGGTAGTATGATCCAAAGAAAGATTAATCTGCCATGTTCTAGACAGCTTCTAAGAAGCTCCCCCTGAATATATAAAGTGTACATGTTTATTGAGTCTGTCTAAACAGGGCTAACAGGAAAAGATGAATGTGAATAGATGTTTCAATGAATATATACATCTAGAATTTACTCAACCCACTACCCTGCCTGGAGAGGAGCAGGTGATTGAAACTGGCCTGTTTTGTTCTTCTCAGAAAGGGAAGACTGAACTAATAATTTATCTATGACACCTCCCAAATATTGTTAATCTAGGGGACTAGACTCTTCTGATTGCCATTTCTTAATGGCAAAGGAGTGTTCTATATGCGAAGACTTCACTCTGTTCTCACCAAATGCCAGTTACCCAGAGATCATCACAAATATTGAATACCAAATAAAAACATTTATCAAAGTCAATAGCAAATAAAAATAAAAGAAGCATAAATTATAATATGCCAGAAAACACAAGTTAATGAGCTTTCCCATTGATAATGAGATATCTGAGAGACAGACAGACAGACAGACAGAAATAGAAAGATAGAGATAGGAGAAGGGAAGAGAGAGTGAGGAGGGGGGAAAGAAGGGAGATAGAGGGAGGGAGAGAAAATTAAGGGAAGGAGGAAAATAGAGGGGGAAAGATTCAGAGACAGAGAGAAAGCCTGGAACCAGATATATCTTCTCTTGAAGCTAGAGCCAGAAGAAAACTCTCCATTTAGTGATCTTTCATTGTCTCATGCCAGTGAGAAGAATCATAAGCTTGAAATCCAGATCACACAGAAGATTTTGCTTTATATATCTTATACAGAGATTTGCAATTACATTTTGGGGTTTTCTCGGCAAAGATACTAGAATGGTTTTCTATTTCCTTCTTCATTATGTTTTACAGATGAGGAAACTGAGACACAGTTAAGTGCCTAGGGTCATACATATAGTAAGTATCTGAGGCCAGATTTGAACTTAGGAAGATGAGTCTTTCTGACTCTAGGCCCGGCATTCTATGCACTATGGTCCACTTTGTTGCCCCATTCAGAAAAGGTGCTACACTGCATTTCTGAAAAGAACCTCCTCAATAGGGAGTTCCCTAGACCACTGAAATTACAAATCAAGTCCCTATCACTATTATTACACTAACTACTAAAGAACAAAATTATTTAAGAACAGCAATCTTTGACTTTCAGGGTATGATAGACTTACTAGGGGACAACTATCTCAAAGGAAAAAAAAACATCACATGCATACAAACATAATTTTCAAAAGGCTAGAGTAAGGAGTCATCACATGATTATTTCTAAGCTAAAAAGTGCTACTGACAGTGTTCCCACCCCCCCCAAAAAAAAGGAAAATCAACTTTCTATATTATCTCATTGAAGGTAAGTGTTATCTGGTAAAAACTAACATAAAAGCTATAAATATTAAAACCTTAGATTGACAATCTAAAATATTACCTATTGTGACCTAATATCACACATCATGACCTGGTAGGAACTAATAAGATATAAGACACAGGAAAGATGTTTTGATAAGGGGGAATAAAAGAGATAAATACAAGAATCATAAAATCATAAATTTTCAGTACCAACAGGAAATGTATAGATTATATAATCCATCATCATTATTTGATCACTAATGAAACTGAGAGTGAGAGAAATTAAGTGATTTGACCAAAATCCTATAGCTAGTAACTAGAATTATCAGGACTAGAACCCAGACCTGAGATTCATCCAGAGGGTGCTAAATAAAATTATGAGGGAATATGAAACTATTTGCTGCAAATATCCTTTGAAAGATCTATGGGGTTTTGGCCTGAACTCTACCCAGATACTATATCAATGACTACTATCTCCCCATTTCCCATAAAGTCTGACTTACCTTCATACTTCATTATTTTCATTTCATTTCATCCCACCTTCTTCTTGGTCACTGTCTTGTTGGTAGCAAGAGGAATATCAAGAAATGTTTTCTGAGGGCAGCTAGGTGGCACAGTGGATAAATCACCAGTCCTGAAGTCTGGACAATCTGAGTTCAAATCTAGCGTCAAGCACTTAACACTTCCTGGCTGTATGACCCTAGGCAAGTCACTTAACTCCAATTGCCTTAGCAAAAAGAAAAGGGTTTCTTTTCTGTTGCTTGGATTAGAGTAGAGAGAAATTATCATGTATAACAAAGAGAAAGCAGAAGTATTTTAACCATACTTTTCTATTAGCTCTGCCAATGAGGATGATCTGTATTCTGGGAAGAATAGAATTTTTTAAATGGTCAGAGAGATATTGACTCAATTAGATTAGATAACTAAACCTAGATGAACAATATTATGATCCTGAAAACTAGTGGATGTGATCAGTGAACCACTGTGAGTGACCTTAAGAAAATTATCAGGTTTCTTCTTTTTCTGCAAGTAGAAATTGGGAAAGGTTCTGATTAAAGAGTTCCAAGACTAGTCCTCTATACAATCTGTTGTTCAGTTGTTTGACTCATATCTGATTCTTTGTAATCCCATTGGAGATTTTCTTGGCAAAGATACTGGAGTAGTTCGCCATTTCTTTCTCCATGTCATTTTACAGAGGAGGAAACTGAGGCAAACGGGATTAAGTGACTTGGCTAGAATCACACAGCTGGTAAGTGTACAAGACCACTTAAAGAGTTCCAAGGCTGATCTTCCATAAGTCTTTCACGAATGTAACAGCATCTGGTTTTCTTTCCACCTCTGAGTTTCTATGCTATTGCTCTTGAAACATCTTGTAGACATATGTAAAAAAAACAAGATTTACTTCATTATTCAATTGAAACTGCTCTTGCCAAAATTTTAATGTCCTTTCCAACCCTTTTTAGTTTTCTTATTCCAAATTTCTCTCCGTGTACTCAAATCTATTGATACAGCCTACTTGTTTCTTTCACAAAATACTCAATCTCCCTACTTTGGGCATTTGTATCATGGCTCCCCAGTGCCTGCAGCCCAGGCCCAGAGCCCAGAGCCTGGCTTTCTGGCTTTCTAAAGATCTCAGCGGAAGTACCATTTCTTCAAGAAATCATTCCTTGTACTCCTTAATCTTATGTCTTCCTTTTCAGATCAGCTCCAATTTATCTGTACATATCTTATTTGTACATAATTGTTTTCATGTTGTTTTCCCCATTAAATTAGCTCCTTGAAACTTTTTTTAAAACTTTTTTTTGTATGTTGAGCAATTAGGACAGTGCCTGGCACATGGTAAGTGTTTAATAAATGCTTGTTGAGTGATTTATCCTGCTTGGTGGTGGGCAGCACAAGTTACGTTATAGCAAGGCAGATTTTGGTTCAATAAAAGGAACTAATAGAAAGGCTGCCTCAGAAGATAGCTAGATCACTATCATTGGATATCTTCAAATGGAATTTGGGTAGACTTGTCAAGGGCACTACTGAGGGGATTTATATAGTTTACATAATGATTAAACTAGAGTTCTCTGGGTCCATTCCAATGTTGACATCTAGTAACTCTTTAGGCAACCCAATCAGTTATTACCAGTATTAAACATATAGCATAATTGGTGATTGGGATATGAAAACAGCAAGTAGCTGCTGTCAACATCCCTAAAAAAAGAATCATTTTGAGACTGTCTATCACTGACTCTTATGTAATAGCATGTAAAGTCTCAATCACTTTGCTATAGTGCCAGAGCTATGTTTGTGAGCAGAAGTGAGAGTGAGAAAACCAGATGACATGGTAGAACAAAAACATCTTTGTGCTTGAGGTAAAGATGTCCTTCTTCTTTGGGAAGTTTTATGTGTGAGACCAGTTTCTTAATCTTTCATCATAGACCTTTTTAGTAGTCTAGTGAAGTCTATCGACTTTTCAGAAAAATGTTTTTAAATGCATAAAATAAATGTTGTTCATAAGAAAAACCCTTAAATCTGAAATAGTTGTAAAAAGAAATATATTAGGTAATTTGGCAGAGGAAAATGAGACAGAAAGGATATGTGGTTCCCTCTCATTCAGGCTCCAGAATGTTTATATTATATGGGACTTAGCAAGAGTACCAGCAGAAGAGAAAGATAGATTGAGATGGATATCAATAAATATAAATATTCAATAAAACTTGGGCAAAACCAAAACACAAAAGAAACTAAAAATACAAGCTGGGTGTGGTAACTCAGAACAAGAATGTTTTGTGTGGATCCAGAATCTGGTGAAATCTAAAATTCCTTGTTGCCACCTCTGGCATTTCTGAGAAGTTGCTGAGATCAGGAAAAGATTCTGGGTGAAAACCATTTTAATCCCATAAAATTGGATTTAAACAGCATAAGGATTAATAAGGTTTCTTATCATTATTTCTACATAAAATTCATAGAAGCACAAAGAAAACCAGTTATAATGAAATAAAAAAAAATCCTTTTGAAACATTCATAGACCCAAGTTAAGAACATCTAGGTTCTCTTGTACTACTGAGCTGTCAAGATCATAGCATATTACCTAAGAAGCAGGAGATGATCAATGTGTCATAAACTCAAAGACAATACCATCTGAGTATGTCCCTTTTCTCTCAGATAAGCCTTTATTAGAAATCATGAGATCCTGAGATTAGTGTTCTTTACACTATAACTCACTATCCCTGAAGTATGGAATGTGATGAAAGGAAGACAAGCTAGAATAAGATAAATAATGAGAGTCTTGGGATCATGAATCAGAAGCATAGAATAAGTAAACCCACCTGGACTCACCAAACTATTGAAATAACTACCTAATAGGTCTACCTCCACTCTCTCTCTCCTCCAATCAATCCTTTGCATCACTGCCAAACTAATGTAGACAAGTAATCTCCTTACTCTGCTCAAAATCTTCAGTAACTCCCTACTTCCTACTGAATAAATTCAAATTCTTTACTTCATATACAGAATGAGGAACCAACTTGTCACCTTTTATTCCCCTCCATGACCTCTTTGATCCTGTCAAACCAGACTATTCCTGACACTTCAAATAAATTTTGAACTACTCTACCTAAATGCCTCATATTGGTCCCTATGCATAGAATAACATTTTCCCCCTATTGAATTCCTATCCATTACTTAAAACTTTAAAATGTTAGAAGGAACATGATGTAATGTAGTTCAATTTCCCACTTAAAGCAATAGTCATGTATATGTATATGTGCATATATACACATATGCATATACATGTAAGTATGTGTTTGTACATGTGTGGTTTTGCTCAGAGAAATTTTGTGGAAGATAGAATAAGCTAGGGCAAAGGATTATCTAATGGCTGTTAGGTTTTGAAGATACCCTAGGAATTTTGTTGGACTCCAAATCATGACTTTCCTTACTTCCTTTAACCAATTTCTGACAAGATAACTCACATTTTTATAGCATATCAAGGTCTTCAAAGCATATTCCTGTAACAATTCTATGATATATTATCCCCATTTATGATTCCCATGAGGAAAGTAGGACTCAGAGAAGTTAAATGATTTGCCAATAGTCACACTTCCAGGAAGTGGACAAAGTAGGATTCAAAGTCAGGTTTATCACACTATACTGTCTACATCACACTGAAAGCTTATGAGATCCACAGAGGAAAAAAGAAGAAGGATGGCTTTCTCTGTGTATATGTGTATGTTTGTGCATGTGTATGTATATTTGCACTAGAGTGATGCAAAAATCTATAATATATAGTCCCCTTCTGATTTTAAATCCTTGATTTAGTTCTTCCAGGGAGTAAGACACTAGTTGGTAAAGACTATTTGTCACTCAAATTGTAAATACCTTTTGTTTTGTACTTTTCCAAAGCATTTATCATATAATTTTGGGTATTAAAATTAGCTGTGCATATAAACTATCCTTCTCTTAGACTACAACTAGATGTTGGCAGAACAAGACCTTATCTAAATTTTTCCTCTCCTATTGTACCCAATGAATGCATTCTCAATTATATAAAAACATTTGTGGCATTTGATTCGTTTGAAATCTCTTACTTCCTCTGCACAGAAAATAGAGAGGTGAGTAGATCTTTGTAAAAATAAAAATTAAAAAATAAGCAAGTTGTCTTGAGATACATTTGACTAGGCTATTTTTCTCTTTCCTCAGCATCATCTACTAGAGGTCAATGCCAGAGGCAGGTGCCAGAGGAGATGAGCCATTGTTCCTTCTAAAATGGCAACTCCTAGGGGAATAACTGGTGCTCAGCAGAGGGCTGAAAGGCAGTAGGAGCCACAGAGATTCCAAGCAGCCATCTATTATCACAAAGTAGCCTCAATGAATATTGACAGGGACATACTGCCTCAAACTTTCCTCCAGGACCATTTGCTGATATACATGGCTCATATCCAACCATGAAATTGGCCTTCTTTCCCCTTAGCAAAAATGGTATCCAGGCTTTTTCCCTAGTAAGGGAAGGAAGAATTTGACCTTGTAGCTCTGTTGACCCCAAATTTAAGTTTTTCCTACCTGCCAAGAGAGCAGTGACCCACTCTGCATTAGAATGCATAAATGTATTTTATAAATCAACATTAGTTCACTGCTCCCGGAGGGAGATGATAACCATCAGTGTCCTAAATGCCTGTGCTGCTTTTCTAATTCATTTGACACTCCATAAAGCATATCCACACTCACACATATACATACACACATACACACAGACATACATTCACACACATCTGCACCCTGGTTTTTCCAGAATACTTCTAATTTCAATAAGATAAAATATAATTTAAATGAGCTTTGAGAAAAGAATAGTCTTTAAGTAACATTTGGAAAATATGGCCACCAAATCTATAAAAGAATAACAGGATTGTACAGAAAAATCACATTATGATAGAAAGATCACTTGGTTTAGAATCAAACTAACAGGAGCTAGAGACAAAATTTAGTGAGCAATTATTTATAATAAAGATTTTTATAAGGGGATAGGAGGAGGAGAGGGAAGCAGCTCAGCAAAATTAACTCACATTTACTAATTCAGTGATCCTGGACAAATAACTCTATGCCTCATTTTTCTCATCTATCAAAGCAAGGATTAGATAAGATGACCCCTATATGTATATATTTTGGATTTGGCCAACATGGGAGTTCCTTTTACTTGAATATGCATATGTGTTCCAAAGGATTTTTCCCCCAGTGTGGGGGAAAGGGTGAGGTGGAGTGGAAGGGAAAGAAAACAAATGAATATTAATTGAAAAAGAATTTAGTGAAAAAAAGAATCATTGTAAAAATAAATTAGCAAACAAAAAGATAGGATAATATCTCTCCTTAAATGAACTGATGCAGAATGAAATAAGCAGAACCAGAAAATATATGTGTACACAGTGACTACAATAATGTCAAAACTGAATGCTATATAATTTTAGTGATCAAGCTTGGTTCTGGAGAAGAAATGAGAAAATGCAGCCTCCCTTCTTTGTAGAGATGGTATCCTATGAGAATGGAATATTGTTCATACAGTCAGTCACAGTTGATGTGTTGACTAGTTCTGCTGAATTACTTTTTGAAAAAAAATCTCTATTTGGAAATATTTTTAAAAGATGGATCACTGGACAGGGATGCAAAAGGGATTTTTTCAAAGGAAGATGAAAAATATAAGAGATATCAATAAAATGAGATTAAAATTCAACAACAACAAAAGAAGATCTCTAAGTTCTCCTCTAGCTCAGCAAACTCATGTAAGTCACTGAATTTGGTTCTCTTAGCCTAGGCCCAAATTCTTCAAGAATTTCTGTCATGAGCAAAAAAACTTATCTCCAGCTTTAAATGAGATTTCATCAGAACTTCACCAGAGACACGGATTTTCCCTGTTTGTGAAAAAGGATATTTCCACCCTCCCCTCCTGTGGTTTTCATGCCTGGGGCAGAGTCAAGCTGCAAAGGATCAAGTGTTCAGGAAGCTCTCACTTCCCATGGTGATTCTGAGCCAGAATCCGCAGACATCATCAGCACACATGCAGTCATGCTGTGTCTCTCACATCTGTAACAGTTTGAGTGCCTCCAGCTTCCCTCCATGGAGTGTGTCCGAGAACGGCGACACATCCTTCTGTGACACATCCTTCTGCTCCTCATCTCATCCCCATGACCTCTCCATTTTTTTTGGTTATCCTCAGGAAAACCAGAAGGCTTGCTGAGATTCTTGGGTATGTGGAATGTCTTTTGAAATCTTCCAAAATGCAAGCAATATCGAGAATGATTTCTTTTATCTGACAAGATGTGAGGGAGAATGTGTGGTGCTGAGACAGCATCTCTCCCTTGACTATTTTGACATGAGGACCAGAGTAAGAGGAAATCATCCCTCCCATCATCCTCCCCCTGCCACCATTACCACCAAGTGCATGACCTTGGTAAAGTAATTTCATCTCTGAGCCTCAATATCCCGCTAGAAAATGAAGGGATTGGACAAGTGATCTCTCAAAGTCCTTCCAGTTCTGGCAGTCCATGTATGTTTCTAATTGTAACAACAAACCTTCCTTCTCTACTCACAAAGCACCCCTCTGCCCCACCTAGAGTTACATATCTGACAACTTAATAAGGATCACCATAAAATCAAGCTCACCTAGAATTATTAAATCTCAACCAAAAAAAATATTTTTTGATCATCTAAGTCAGGGCTTCTTAATTTTCTGAGGGTTGCGAGCCCTATGACTATTTATAAAGCCCATGAGCCTCTTAGAATGTTTTTAAAACATAAAATAAAATGTGTAGAATTATAAAGGAAACAAAGTATACTGAAATAGTTTTCAAAATATTTTAAAAATTCATAGATACTCTCTCCCTGCCCCAGATTAAGAAGCTCTGTCCTAAGCCAGCCCCTTTACTTTACACAAAAGGAAAAAGTTAAATGACCTGTACAACATTTGTTAGCTAATTAATAGTAGAAATCAGCTTTAAGTCTAGGATCCCCTAAATCCTTTGCCAGAGTTTTTCAACTATATCATATCTTTTTTAACATGTCAAAAAATCCAAACTTTATGAAATCTTGGATAAAGCAAAAAAGACTTGTTCACTTTATACTAAAATAGAAGATTCCTTCTTATTCTTCCCCCTTGAAACTTGCACATAGTGAAGTGCAAGTAAAAGTGAAACTTGCACATAGTAAAGTAGAGGCCGTTTTAAAAAATATTTTCCCTAGCATTTATAAAATTACAGAAGAAATTATTCCCTTAAGAGGTGATATAGACAGGAAATATAAGTGGATGCTTAAAGCACTTGGTTAAATTTATGAATGACATGGACATAAAAGGTTAGTATAAGAATCTGGAGCTTACACTTATCTTCAAGGCCCATGTGAAAAATGACAGCCAAAAAAGATATCTCATGGCATAGATCTTGACACTTCTGTTGGCACAAGGATCCTAGGTTGGGCCAACTCAAGATGTCAACTCCTATTTTTTTTACATACCACTCCTATTGTACTTGGATGGGAATGGGGGAAGGGGGAATATCCAGAGAAGCAAAAAAACCTTAGACATGGCTATTAGCCTAGGAATATAATTTTAGAGGACAAATCTTCTTACTCACTCTCCCCTTTATCCTGCCTTGAGAAGTTGCAGGGGAAAATTAACCCAAGGCATCATTCATCCTAAATCTCTCCTCCCTTTTATTGCCAAACTTCTAGAAAGAATTATCTACATTCCTTTGCCTTCACTTCCACACTATCCACTCACTTCTCAATCTCTTACAATTTGGATTCCAGCTTCACCACTGCAATGAAACTGCTTTCTCCAAGCTCATCAGTAACATCCTGAATGCTAAATTCAATTACTTTTTCTTAGACATCTTCTTCCTTCACTTCTCTTCAGCTGTTGATGTTGCAGACCTGGTCCTCCTGAATATACTTTCCTCCCTTGTTTCCTGTGACTTAAAATAGCTACCTGGCACATAGTAGGTGCTTAATAAATAAACTTGCCCTAAGTTCATGACCCTAGAATCACTCTTGATGCTTTTTTCTCCCTCATCTCTCATATCAACCAGTTACCCAGTCCTGGTGATCCTAACTCCTCAACATATTTTGATCTGTCTCCTTCATTCCAACTATGTAGCTGCCATATTAGCTCAGGCTTTCTTCCTATATTACCTTGCTGCCTCTCTTATTAGTCATTTGGAGCCAGTAATGCTGACATTTAGTGTGGGCAATTGAGTGCTTAAAATGAGCTCTATTTGTTTGTTTACATAGGATAAAACATTAAAATCCAAAGTAGTGTTTCACCTCAGCCCATTCTTAGTGGCCCACAAGAGGGAGAATAATTTCATTGAGTCCAGAGTTTGAAAGGGGGTTACCTGATTTTTCTTTCCAATTCTGCCATTGACATGCTGTTTGACTCTTCACCAAATACTTCACCAAACTGTATCTCAAGTTCTTGATCCAGAACAGGAAACACATACAGTTCCCTTGCTTTATGATTAAATACAATTATTCAGGAAGTGTTTTCCAAAGGTTGGGGCTGAGGGGGCTGAGGGGGGTGAGGGAAGGGTTTGAGAGTAGAAGGAGCTAGAGCCAAAGGGTCAGAGAACTCTTGAGAAAATGTTTTTGAGGGAGTCAAACTCAGCTATGTTAAGATATTTAGTATCAGTGACTGGCCTCTGGGAGAGCCCCAGAGGGCAATAAAACATAAGCTTGGGGCCCTGTAGAAGTAACTTGCCTGGTGGCATTTTTAGCAGTGATTGTCCAATCCTTCTGGCTCCCTTGCTGGATGGAGCATCCCAGACATTTCCCTACTTAGCAGAAGCAGTCTTGCCCTTCCAGGAATGCTTGAACATCTTTGAAGAAATAAGAAAGTTGTTTTTTTTTTAAATGTGATAAGTAATTTTTTTTTGTCTGTAAGTATGAACTGCAGAGATATGTTGACCAAATTTCTTTCCTGTTAACTTCAATGAACTTGTTTACCAAGCAATTCTAAAATGTGACCCAATTCCTAGTCCCCAGAGGACTTTGTGAGGGTCAGACTCGACCATACAGCTCCACTTTTTCATTGATTTATAAAAAAAATGACAGCTGAGTACTGATCAAGGTGTAGATCCGAACTAGAATCTGGAACACAAGCAAGATCGCAGTTTCCTGAGAAGAATTGTAAAGCCGGGAACTCCGGTCATTTCTCTGCCCCACCCCCCTTTTTTCAGAATAGTTTTCAGCTTTCAGTTATAATAAGGAAAGAACGAACCTTTGACTTCCATGTCCTCCAACCCCCCCCCCCCCAAAAAAAAGAAGGTAAATATTGTCTAGGGCCCTAACCTTCTACTGATGCTTATTTCCTCGGGATTGCTGGAGAATTAGGAGACGTGGGTGACAGCCACCAGGGATCCTGATTGGCCGAGAGGCTGAAGCAAAACGAGTCCGGAATGAAAGGAGAACAACAAGGAAGAGATTTATGTCTTTTACTATCCATCTGCAAAGCTAAACAAAAATAGCTGAAATGCCGGTTTTCTGCTTTATCGGCTCTGTGAATAAGCATATAAATTTCTATGACATTTCTGGAGGTTTGCTGAAGGGGAAAAAACCCATCCCCCAGGACCTGGGCAGCAGCAGCCGTGGCATATGGTTTGCTGAAATCGGAGCTGAACGTGTTTTGTGTGTGTTTGCATTAAAAAGGTGACTTTGTAGTAATTTCAGAACCTGGAAGAGTTTTCTTCATCTTTTTGTTGTTGTTGTTGTTGTTGTTCTTTTCTTTTCTTTCCTTTTTACTATCATCTAAGCCGATGCAGCTGTCAGAGCCAATAACTCTTAAACAGAGAAGTTGTGCCCTATTTCATGACAGAGAAGCATTGAAAAATGCAGATTTTGTTTACAGCTTTCTCCTGCTCCTGCGCTCACGGATAGTGTGTTCAGCCATCTAAGCATGAAGGGGTCTGCTGACTAACAAGTTCATGCATAGTTGGCTGTGAATACCCCTTTTCTCTGGGGAGGGAGTTCAAAGAGGATACAGGAAAGGGCCAAGCCTCCATAAAGCATAGGACTGAAGCTAGTTTCATTCCTCCTAGGAGGGCTTCCTTCCATCAATAAAGAACTACAGTCATAAACGTTTGTTAAATGTATGCTCAGTGCTATGAAGGAGACAGGGCAATCCCTGTAAAGAGATCATAATCTAGTAAGGGAAATAATATATAGGCATAAGTAGTTAATATAAAAATCAAAATATAATGTGTATTGTAAAGGTTTGGATTTGAGCAGCTAATTGGCAAAATGGATGGGGCTTGGAGTCAGAGAGACTCATCTTTCTGAATTCAAATCCAGATTCAGAACTGTGTGATTTGGGCAAGTAACTCTGCCTCCGTTTCCTCATCTGTAAAATGAGCTGAAAAAGGAAATGGCAAAGCATTCCAGAATCTTTGTCAAGAAAACCCCAAGTGTGGTCACAAAGAATGAGACAGGACCGAACAATCACCACCAGAGATTTGAATAAAACACTTGAAGAGCTCAGAAGTTAAGGGAGGCTTCATGGAAGAGATAGAACCTTTACCAGACCTTGTCTTCAACACGGAGCACCCTCTGGGAGCAAGGGTGGAGAATGCTAAAGGAAAAAAGTAATGTCGAAGGAGTTGGGAATTAAGGGAATATTAATCTGACTTTCTCCCCCAGCTTTCCTTCACCTTTTTATAGGCTTGTTTTCCCTACATTAAAATGTAAGCTTCTTGAGGGCAAAAAATGTTACTATGTTACTTGTTTGTAGCTGTATTTTCCTCACTCAGTACCATTCATAGTTGATTCATATCTGATCTATAATAAAAGCTCAATGATTCTCCCCCCAAAAAAGACATTGCGATATTATTTTTGATCTTGCTTTGCTGCTAATGACTCCATTCTTTTCATATTACCTAAAATGATATTAGGCTGTGAAACTTATTTCAGTTCAGGGAATCATGCCTTCATAATCCAAAGGAATAACAGCAGAATGCCTAAAGGACATATTGTGCTCACCATCTTGGAGAATTGTTTAATTCTCAGACCCACCAGTCTCCAAGATTGTTATTTTGAAACACCACTCAGAGGATAGAACAATATGCCTGTCCCTCAGAATAACTAGTAATACGAAGCAATTATTTTTGTAAATGAAATTGGTCAGTCAGTCAACAAGCAAGCCAGTATTTGTTAAGCACCTACTATGTGACAGCTTCTGTGTAAAGTGACAGGGATAAAAAAGAAAAAAAAAAGAGGGGTGGAGGGAATGTACCTAAGAAGCTCACAGTCTAATGTGAACAGCCATGTATCCATAAAGTACATACAGGATAAATTGGAGATAATTTCAAAAGGAAGGAACTAAGATTAAGAAGGAAGATTGAAAAAATAGACTGCAAAAAGATTCATGCAGAAGGTAGGATTTTAACTATATTTGAAGGAAGTAAGGGACACAAGGAGGCAAGATGAAGGCTGTACTGGAGGGGGTAGCCAATGAAAATGCTCAAAATTAAATGATTGATAGAGTGTGTGAGGAACTGCCAAGAGGTCAGTGGCCCTAGATCACAAAGTTTTGAGGAGTTTGGGGGCTAAGTATGAAATAGGGAATAAAGTGCAAGAAAACTGGAAATGTAGTTTGGGAACGGTTATGAAAAGCTTTTAAAACCAAACTGTCACCTTGATAGCTGAATCAAGGATGTTGTGGATCGATGAGAAAAACTTGAACCAGGGACACCAGCTGACAGGCTGTTGCAGTAGTGGACACATGAGATGGTGAGAGCCTGAAGTCCATCCTGCAGGATTTTGTGTTTGTGTGTGTATGTGTGTGCACATGCACATGTGTGTTTGTTTGTATATAATATACATACACATATATGTATATGTATAGTGCTTGAGGTTGTGGGATGGGCTGAAGCACAAAATGGGTTATCATTTCTAGGACAGCTTTTGGATGTGTTGGTAGCTATAATGCCAGGATATTGTATGTTCCTATGCTGCTGGCTTCCTTTAATTTCACAATCTTCCTCTCACTTATGCTTCTGGCTCGTGCTGTACATTCTGTCTGAACCTTAACAGAGTGCAAAAGGACAAACCCTCAGCAGTCAGCAGCAACAAAATGTCAAACTCATGAGACAGATGCTAATGGATGCAGGTCTCCCTGAGGTTCACTGTCCCAGTCACATCATTGTCCGGGTCACAGATGCTGCTAAAAATGCACAGATCTGTGATGAACTAATGAATAAGCATAATCCGTCCAAGCAATGACTACCCTTACCGTTCCACATGGAGAAGAGCTCCTCCATATTGTCACAACTCCTTATCACACATTGGAGATGATTAACCATTTCTGTACAACTCCTGGCTACTTGGGAACTTATTGGGTAATATGGCAGAAAACCCAGTCCCTAACACAGTGTAATATCTGCAGGATGCCCTTACATGTAGAAGTCATGAGTGAATAACAAAAGAAATGTAGAAACAAGAATATATAGAATAAATAGAAAGCTATTTAAAAAGGAAAGACACCAGAATTGAGAAGGGTTGGGAAAGACTTCCTGTAGAAAATGGGATTGGGGGACTTAAGAAGGAAGCCAGGGAGGCCAGTACTTGGAAGGGAGGGAGAACATTCCAGGAATGGGGGGGACAGCTAGAGAAAATGCCTAGGGCCAAAAGAAAGAGCATCTTATGTAGGGCACATCCAGGAGGTCAGTATCCATTAGATCAAAGAGTATATGATGGTCAGAAGGCATAAGAAGACTAGAGATTATAAAGGTCTCTGAACATCAAACAATGAAGTTTTATTAGATTCTGGAAGCAAGAAGGAGCCACTGGAATTTATTGATTAGACAGGTGACATGGAGGAAGCTGAGTGAAGAAAATGATTTAAGAAAAATCACTTTAAACATTGAATGGAGCTGTGGGGACTGAGTGTGGATCACAATATAGTATTTTCACCCTTTCGTTGTTTGCTTACATTTTGTTTTTTTTTTTCTCATTTTTTTCCCTTTTTGATCTGACTTTTCTTGTGCAATATGATAATCGTGAAAATATGTATAGAAGTGCACATGTTTAACATATATTGGATTGCTTGCTATCTAGGGGAGGGGTTGGGGAAGGGTGGAAAATATTTGGAAAGGTGAATATTGAAAATTCTCTATGCATATGTTTTGAAAATAAAAAGTTTTAATTTTTTTAAAAAATTAAAAGGAGAAATGAGGAGAGACAAAAGTAGATAGACCCACCAGGAAGCTATTGTAGTAGTCCAAGTGTAAGCCTGTGCCAGAATAGTAGCAGTAACAGAGGAGAGAGGGATGTATATTGGAGAAATGTTGCAAAGGAGAAATTTGGGAGTCTGACAATATATTGGATATGGGGGGCTGAGAGATAGTGAGGAGTTGAGGGTGACAGAAAAATTGTGAGCCTCAGGGAGAAATGAAGGGCTGAGAAATTAAAGTTACAAAGAGAATGAAGTACAGGGTTTGGTGAGAGGAGGCAGTGAGGTCAAAAGCCAATAGATTATAGTTGGATAAGAAGATTTCAGAATTCATGAACATGAAGGTGGTAAATTTGTGGGTTATGGCAAGATCAAGGGTATGATTATCATTATGTGTGGGGTGGGGGAATACCAAGGAAATGATTAGGTTGAGGAACTGAGTGATTGAGGTGTTTGAGGGAAAATTAATATAGTCATTGAAGTCCCCTAACCTGAGGACAGGAGCCCAGGAGGAGATAAAATATTGTGAGCCAGAAACTTATTGAGAAAGGAAGGGAAATGAACTGGAAGTCTGTAGATAACAGCTACCAGGATTTTGATGGAGTGGTAGATGTATATATATATATATATATATATATATATATATATATATATGTATTATACAAACCTAAGAGGAGAGGTTATGTGTGATAGAGATAGGAAGAGAAAGTAGAAATGGCAATGGAAAGAAAGGAGTACTCCAATTCCCCTGCCTTCACAGGGAGTCAAGGGGGATAAATGAAGGTTCAGCCAGTACTGAAAAAGATGTCCAGGAAGACTGTGTCATCAAAAAGAATCCAAATCTTAGAGGCTGCTAGATGATGGAAGGAATAAGAGTGGAAATGATTTAGAATGAAGAAGATCTTGCCTATGGGACAGGCATTCATTCCAGAGGGAGGATATAGAAGGGATAGGTGGCAATTGGTTGGGACTTTGGGATAGTAGGGTTGAAGAAGATGAAAATGAAGAATTGGATGGTTGGGAATGGGGAATGAATGATGGCGCACAGGGCTTCAAAATCCTTGAGATCTGTAGGGTGTAACAAGAGGTGAGGAAATTCATCATCATAGAAAGCCATGCATCCTCCCAAAGGAGGCTGGAGATGAAGCATCAGAAGGAAGGCACATAGATGGGAGGCTCCCTTTCACTTTTTTTTTTCTCTGAAGTCTGGAGATGAGGCAGGAGATGGAAGCTGATCCTAAACAGCAGGAGATGGAAGTTCTACTCTCTACAGATTTTACTCTTCATTTTCCTGTAAGAGATAAGTAGAGCAGAAGATGCAAAGACTAAGGTCCAAGGGAAGGCTGTTCTTCATAAATGAGGATCTCCACATTCCTGATGGGAGATCGGATGGCAGCAGAAGGTGAAAGTTGCCTTGTGCTGACACAGATGGAAGTCACAAGGCTAGTCCCTACCAACCTTCCCTAAAGGACGTGCAGAGGAGACAGAAGGGAAGCATTACATAGATTTCTGTTTAAATCCTCCTCATAAGTCAATGCCTTGGTTGTAATTTCCCCTTGTAATTTCCACCTACATTGAGCTCTTCAGGCATTGGAGAACAAGTTTTGATGCAGTAGGAGAATGAAGAACAGTATAATAGAAAGTTCTTTGGATTTGAAATCAGAAAATCTAAATTCAAATCTTGCCTCTGACATTACCTGTGTTTAGCTAGCATTTATGAAGTTTGCAAAGCATATCATATATATATATATAACTTTGTTGCTGTTTGTCCTTTTTTTTTTTTGAGGCAATTGGGGTTAAGTGACTTGCCCAGGGTCACACAGCTAAGAAGTGTTAAGTGTCTGAGGTCACATTTGAACTCAGATTATCCTGACTTCAGGGCTGCTGTTCTATCTACTGTGCCACCTATCTTTGTTCTTGAAGAGAACCATGACATCGGGGAAGGAAATGCCATGACATGGAGGTGAATTGATTTTAAGTGCAGGAGGTCTGGGCAAGGTCACCTGCCTCACTTTCCCTTCCAGAGCCATGTGGCAGATCTACTGGAGATGAGCCTGGATGAAACAGGAGACACTGGCCTTTTTAACCTAAGGCTTTTATCAGGTCTCTGTCTGCAGCCAAACCCATACAGGAAATCAGGTGAAATAGTAATTGAGGCAATGGATCTCCTCTTTTACCTAGTCAAAAAAATAAATAAATAAATCTAATATATGAATAAAGTTGGAAGGGGAAGACACTTAGAGATGACTGCTATTTACATTCGATCTAAGTCAATCAGAATCTAGATGATGACCAAATAGGGCTTGTTCTAGATTCTGAAATAGGTTCAGATTGCTTTTGGTTTAAGACATAATCCTTATCTTATTTGAGCTTCAACACATCCCTAGGAAGTAGATGCTATTATTATCCCTATCTTACAAACTGGGAAAACTGAGGCACACAGAGATGAAAGGACTTCCTTGGGATCGAACAAATATGGATTATGATTATGTATTTGAACTCAGGTCCAGTGTTTTATCTATTGTACCACCCAGCTGCCTGCTTCCTTGAGCAGCTCAGTGAAAGTCTCCTGGGCCAGTTTCCTTTTATGTACAATGAAAGGTTTGTACTAGATGATGTCTGGTATTCCTTCCCATTCTAAATTAACAAAGTGAGACAATTCTTCAAGTGGGAACAGGGATGCTCTATGAAAAGAGAAAAAGAGGTTAGGAATGCACTTTGCCATGTACACAATCTTGTTTCATTTTTTGCGGGCAGGCAAATTTAGAGGAAGTAAAGGGGAAGCAAGGAGAGAGAAGAGGATGAAACTGGCCACATGAACTCAGGGAACTCTTGACCTCTCAAAAATGTGGGTCTCCATTTCTTTCTCTGGAAAATAAGGAGGTGTTTGTTGGATGAATGAAGCTCTCATGGATTTAAGGTGCCATGCCTCTCTCTGTTGATACAAGGCGTCCTAGGAAATCATGCAAATGGGAGCAAACAGTGTACTGCTTATTTCCCAAGTCCCTCTTGTCCTTTCTGACCAGAAATGGCTCCAAGACGCTGGGCCTTACTTAACCCAGTCAGAGCATGTCATTAGGCAAACAGAACCCCGGGGTGCTCGGCATTATGTGCCAAACCTTTGAAATGCAAAAGCTACTGTGCAAGTAATCAAATTGCTCCTTCAAGATAGACAGAAACACGAAATGCATTTTGTCTCGTTTTCCCTCTGAAGGGTGGTCTTTGTAATGAAAATGATCCTGAGATACTTGAAAGGGGAGAGAGTGCCTGATGGGCTGTGCCAAGAGGTGTTGGTTATAGGGGAAGGATGATGAAGGAAGCACCACAGGCTTTCCCCGGAGCTTGGAATAGCATAAATCTTTCTTTCTCCCTCCTCCTGAGGAGACTCAGCTGCTGAATTCTCTTATTTCAGAAGGGGCCTCAGCTCTTTCAAGTTCATGTGAGAAAGATTTAGGGCTTCTTTTTATTTCATAGTTTTTCAGCCCTGTTCTACTCTTCATAACCCCATTTGGGATTTTCTTGACAAAGACATTGGAATGGTTGGCCATTTTCTTCCCCAATTCATTTTACAGATGAGGAAACTGAGACAAATTGGATTAAGTGACTTGTCCAGGATGACACAGCAAGAAAGTGTCTAAGGTCAGATTTGAAATCAGAAAGGTGAGTCACCCTAACTCCAGACTTGGCACTTGATCCACTGCATCACCTACAGAAGATTAGAGCTGGAGAGGACTTTGAAGATAACCGGACCCAAACTCCTTATTTTCAGATAAGGAAACTAGACCCACATTAATGGAGGGATTTGTGTGAGGTCAAACAAATGAGGATATTGTCCTGGAGCAAAGAAGACTTAGCAGGAACATGATAATGGATTTAAAATACTTAAATAGCTATTATGTTTTTGAGGAAGGTTTAGATTTGGTCTACTACTCAAGAGTAGGACTGTGGTACTAGTATAGCTAGGTAAAAGCTATGCAGTGTATGTGTGTGTCTGTGTGTAGAGAGAGACAAAGACAGAGAGACAGAGACAAAGAGAGACAGAGAGAGGGAAGGAGAAAGAAAGAAGGAGGAAGGGAGAGACAGAGACAGAGGGAAACAGAAAATCAGAGAGAGGAGGACAGAGGGAAGCAGAGAGAGGAGACAAAGAGAGAAACAGACAGAGACAAAGCAAGGGAGACAGAAACAGAGAGAAGGGAGGGGAGACAGAAACAGTGACAAGGGGGGGGGGGAGAGACAGAAGGAAACCGAAAGGCAGAGAGAGGAGAGAAAGAGAGAGAAGGAAACAAAGAGACAGAGACAGACAGAGATAGGGAGGAAGGAAAGACAGAAAGAGAGAAAAAGAAAAACAGACAGAGGAGAGACCAAAACATAGAGATAGAAATGAGAGAGACAGAGACAAAAACAGAGACTAAAGAGACAAAAACAGAGATGGGGGGGAGGAGAGAGACAGAGAGACAGAGACAGAGAGATAGACAGACAGAGACAGAGAGAGACAGAGAGAGACTGACTTCAGCTTCATGTATGGGAGAACTTCTAAATGATTACAGCTGTTCAGCAATTGAAAGGTCTGTGAATTCCCTGGAGATTTTCAGGCAGAGGCTGAATGACCATTTTTCAGGAATCCTCCAGAAAGGAAGAAGCTAGACAGCTAGAACACTGGGAATCAGTGGGAATTAGGAAGATTTAAATTTAACTCTGGTCTCAAACATTTACAAGCTGAGCGAGCCTGGGAATATCACTTAACATCTATTTGTCTCAATTTTCTCAGCTGTTAAATGGGGATAATAATAGCACCTACTTGCTAGGGTTCTTGTGAGAATCAAATAAGGATTTAGAATGGTAACTGGCCCATAAAAGGTCCTTATAAATGCAGCTAGATAATACAGTGATAGAATGCTGGGCCTGGAGTCAGGAACACTTAAATTTAAATTCTGTCTCAGATAATTACTGACTGTTTGACTCTGGCAAGTCCCTTAACCCTGTTTGCCTCAGTTTGCTCATCTGCAAAATGATCTGAAGAAGAAATGGCAAATCTCTCTTAGCCAAGAAAACTGCAATTACAGTCACAAAGAGTCAGACATAACTGAAATGACTGAACAACAACAATAAATGCTTATTTCCTTCCTTCCATGTCACTGGAAAATTGACCAAGATCAGTGGTGTCAAACTGAAGTAGATAAGGGGCCACTAAATAATAAGCAGAAAATCTCTACAGGCAAAATATTGACTTAGAAAGCCGCATACTAACATTTTCTACGTACCATTATATTTTTTAAATTTATTTTGTTAAATATTTTCCAATTATATATTCATCTGTACAAAGGGGCATTCAAGTAGCCTGCAATGTGGACCATGGGCTACTTCTGGTCTAGATGATCTCCAAATGTTCTATATACATCCAGCTTTCTTAAGAGCCAGAACATTGTCCAATATACAAGATATTAGGGAGGAAGCCTAATTTTTATTTTTCTCATCCTGACAACCAGTTGCATATATGGCTGGAGGTTATCCAGTCTTTCTCCTTGTCCTCATCATCACCATCAAGGCAAAACTATTTTTACGGTCTCTATGCACAGTCCTATGCTAAGAACTGTGCAAAATTAGCTAGCCATGTTTCTAGCTAACTGGAAGTTTACAGTGTGAAACATCACACCGCTGCAAATAGACTTACAAAGAACACACAAATCTCAGGATAGGAAAGATACTTTTACCCTCCTACATGGGCATAAGAAAGAATTTGCACCACATGTAGGGCAAGGATGGGTAAGTAAGCTGAGAAACAGTAAAAGTAGAATTGCAGTTTTCATATCCAACAACAATAGAATTTAATTCAATTGAAATAATCTCTGATCCAGTGCAAGTTTCAAGGTAGAGGTGAGATTTCAGAAACTTTGGTAGAGAATAGTTTTCTTTTAACTTTTTTTGATAAATATACATACATTTATATATATGCATATATATATATATATTCCATTTTGACAAGTGCAGAAAATACAAGACTTATGGAAGTATTATCAGAAGCAATGAAAGTCATTAAAACATTTTAAATGGTACTGAAAGAGTTAGCAGATGGGATTCCTGAGCTAATCAGTGATTAAAGAAAACAGTATGTAACAGGACTGGAAAAGGACAAATGATGTCCCCAATTTTTAAAAAACAGAAGATAGTTGAGTCTGAAAATTATAGGTCAATGGCTTTGACTTTGAATCCTGGAAAAATAATGGAATGTGTTATTAAAGGAATGGTTAGTAAACTTCTAGAAAGAGGAAGAATCATCACAAAATTACGGTCTGGCTTTATCAAGAATAGTTCATGCCAGATCCACTTTATTTCTAGGATAATCCTAATTCTGGGCCAGCTGGGTGGCACAGTAGAGTTTTGGGCTTGAAGCCAGAAAGACTTAAATCAGACCTCTATCTTTACTAGCTATGTGACCCTGAGAGACTCACATATTTATGTCTGCCTCAATTTACTCAACTGTAAAATGGGAATAAGAATAGCATTTATTTCCAGGGTTGTTGTGGAGATCAAATATGATACTATTTGTAAATCATATCTTTAAGTGTATCTGGCACATAGTAATAAATGTTTGTTCTCCTATCCTATTGTAGTCCTGAGGTCAGGGTTCCTTGACTGAACAAAATGCTATCTCAAAAGATTTCTTTCAATAAGGTGTTATCTTCAATCCACATGTTAAAGTTTTTCATCATATGACAAGCGAAATAACCTTTTCTCTGTGACTCCTATCATATATATTAGATAAGACTAAAGATGTACACCACTTTCATATAAAAGATGCAGCAAATATTTTACAAATATCAAAAATATTATCTTACAAATATTATCTCATTTGATTCTCACAACAACCCTAGCAGGTAGGTACTATTATTATCCTCATTTAACAGCTGAGAAAATTGAGGCAAATAGATGTTGTCTTCCTAATTCCCACTGATTCCTAGTGTTCTAGATACCTAGCTTCTTCTTTTCTGGATGATTCCTGAAAAATGGTCAGTCAGCCTCTGTCTGAAAATCTCCAGGGAATTCACTAATTCACAGCTAGAATCCTAACCAAATAGAGATTCTCTAGGGATGCTGAGGTCCTCCTGATATTTGCATATGACAGTTGCATAAAGCCCTGGAACATTACAGAACCTCTCAGAAGAGACTCATAAATACTCAAAAAAAGTTTAGTCTAGCCATCAACATAGGAAAAATCATGTGGATGAAGATTGTCTGTAGTCCAAATATATGATTCACATGTTCTATGATATATTAACATATGTATTATCATTATATGCTATAGTATCAGCATTTATGTATACATATTATTATGTATGTGTATGCAATTGCACAAATGGATCATGCATATGGCTCAACAGTCAAGAAAATGAAGATAATAAGTAAGATTGCCTTTAGAAAGCTATAAATTTTCTTCAGCAATCCTAAATCCTTTTCAGTAATAAATACCCATTTTTAAACACCAATTGACTTTTTAATGCCAATTTTGTATAACTTACTCCATATGACACTAAGTAAAAAAAACTACATTATTCTAATTTTTAAAAATTTAAAATTAGTATCACACAGAGAGGAATGGAAAGGTAAATGGTGATTGTGCACAAGCTCCAGCTTGCAACATATAACAAGGAACTTCAAAGAAGAATCAAAGTAAAGTATGCCATTGAAGAGTTGTATGATTGAAGCAAAAGGTGGGGTGGTCATGTGATGAGAGCAAGAGAAAACAGTGAACAGCTCTTGTACTCTATTCGTGCTCCCTTGATGTCAGGAAAAAAAAAAAAAAAAGCATGAAGGCCCTCTAACATATTGGGAGGATCTGATGTGAATTATGGGAGAATGTGAACAAGAGTCACAAGAGATGAACAGATATGAGTGGAATACAATTTGCACTGTTGGAGGGAACATCCACCTCAGTGAGATGACAGATCCATTTGACCAATACATCAGAGGATTGCCACTGCAAGTATATATAACAAGAATTGTATCTATGTCCCAAATGACAAGCCATTAGCCCGGTGCCTCAGGTTGGTCCCACCTAGAAAGCCTCCAAAGGTGGTTGTGTCAACCAAGCTTCAGCTGTCAAAGAACCTAGTGTGCTAAATGGTGTGGAAATGATATAGTATATGGCTGAGTAGAGATCGGTCTTGAGCATGAGAGGGAAGAATGACAGCATGGGAGGCATCTTACATGCCAGGACCATCTTCTATGTCTATTCTACTAGTGCTGAGGCAGCAGCAGGGAGTGAACAGGGTCCTATAAAGGCAAATCAAAGGTAGGGAATTGTCAAGGGTCCGGCCATTGGCACAGCAGTGAATGAGGAAAAGCAGCAGGAAGGAGGAATCTATGCCTGGGGTCCAAATTCTCTCTACTAACACCTCCTGAGGCTGTGAATGACAAACAGATGAGGAAAGGGGGAAGGGACTAGATGTTAGAGCATGTGATGAAGGGATTTGGTTGTATGCCCCTGAAATGGGCTCTTGGTACTCGATTTTGGAGGGGACTTATTACTGGTTAAGGGTTCCCTAGGTATGAGACTAGCTGTAAAAGCACAGTCCGTATGGTGGCTGTTTTAAGATACTTGATTTCCTTCCTTCCTTCTTTCCTTTCTTTCTCTTTTCCCTCCTACCCCCTCTTTTTCTTTTTTGCTCCTTTGGTAACAAGTAAAGAACTGTATAAAGAACTGCATACAATCAAACCAAGCTCATGTGATAGACTGTCTTATATCATGATTAGAATCCCTTGAAACTCAACATGGCAAAAGTATATCAGTTTCTCTCATGAGCCAAAAGACAACTTGGTAAATCTCCAAAAAGCATACCATAAACGAATGAGATGAGCACAGCTACACACAAAATGATCAGAGCCAGAGCTTGAGGTGGTTGATTCTATGAGAATTATAAGAAACTTGGAGTTCCCCCTCCTTGCATTAGGCAGAGGACATAATCACCAGAGTAAGGATGAGATTACCAGCTCTTGATACCGAATAGGATTAAGAAAGTAGCCAGCAGATAATCAAATATAGTTTATTTAGATTTTAGCAAATGTTTGACAAATTCTCTTATGCTCCCCTTGTGGAAAAAAAATTGGGCTCTGTAATAGTATATATACTCAAAAATGATCAAATGACAACATCCAAAGTCAAGAATGTATAATATTGGTATGTAATATAAAATGCAATATAAAAATAGAATACACCATTAAAATTTCCGAAACTATATCAATATGAAAGGAAATCTCTAATGGGATTCCAAGACATCTGTGTTTGGCCCTATGCTCTTTAGTAGTTTTATCAATGAATTGGATAAAAGCATATATGACACGCTTATCAAATTTGCAGTTGACCCAAAGTTAGAAGAATTAGTTGACATATTGGATAAGAGTCAGGATACAAAAAGATCTCGATAGACTAGACTCTGATAGGAGGAAATTTAGGACTAAATGGAAAGTCCTACACTTTGATTCAAAAAACCAGCTTCACAAGTACAACACGAAAGAAGGCACAGCCAAACAGCACTTCATCTGAAAAAAATCTGGAGGTTTGAGGAGATTACAAGCTCAACATAAGCAGGCAGTTCCATTTGGGAGCTAAAGAAGTGATTACACTCTTGGACTGAATCTAAAGGGGATTAGTGTTGAATAAGAGGAAGGTGAGAATTTCTGCATATTTTGCCTTTGTCAGAGAATATCTGGAATATTGTGTTCTATTCTGGGAACCAGATGTGCAGGTACGGGTATACATATATGTAGATATAAATGGAGGTTTAAGGATAGATGTAGATGTAGATAAAGATGTGAATGCAGACATACATATAGCTGTAGATATAGATATCACCTGGTCATTGACCTTCTGTTAACCTTCTCCCAGTTTATCTAGGGGATCATCAAATGGCAGACATACAATCTATCATCAAGTCTATACTCAAAGCATGCACACATGTATTATGCATGCAGGATTCCCAAAAGTCTTAGGGCATTTTTAACCTTTTGTTAATTTATATAAATACAGATTTATTTTGTGCATTGTACATATGTAAGCATGTTGTATACATGCATATCATATTGTAGATTGTGTCTATATTTGTATATTGTATATATGTGTGTGCATATGCAAATAAATGTGCATATAAACATATGTAAATATTGTGTGTGAGTATGAATGCGTACATACATATCAAGTTCTAAAACTCTTAGGACTGTTTTAATCTTTGGGGACACCGTGTGTAAATGTGATAGGGTGGGATATATAATAGCATTTATATAGCTCTTTTTATTTCCTTTGATCTTCACAACTGCCCAGGGAAATAGCTGTTATTACTATCCCCATTTTACAAATGAAGAAATTGAGGCAGAGGTGGAGTATATTGCTCACATAAGTAAGGATATTTCTTCTAGTTATGGAGATCATTCCAACCCAATCTAAATAATTCTGTCCACATCCTTCCATAGGTTTACCTAAGGGGGTGCATCCAATGAGCCTAAAGTCTTTTTCATTGACTGTTGACATTTGTAGTATATTTCTTTGCTGGCATACTTTTGTTATTGTTGTCTCAGTTGTATCCAGCTCCTTGTGATCTCATTTGGGGTTTTCTTACAAAGATACTGGGATGGTTTGCCATTTCCTTCTCCAGTTCATTTTACAGATGAGAAAACTGAGGCAAACACTGTTAAGTGACTTCCCTTGGGTACCACAGTTGGGAAATGTCTTTACTCTGATTCTTCAAATTTCTTTCTTTGTTACATAGTGCCACCTGATCACCACCTTCCTGTTGCCCTCTGAACAATATTTATTTTTAATTCCTTGGAAACTACACTGACCCATGATTCAAAGTCACACAATATCACTAGTAGAATTAATGGTATTAATAAGATGATCCTTTGTTTCTGGGGTCATTAAAGGACATTTGCAATTTCCCAAAAGCAAACTCTCTCCTCCTTCCTTTTAATTTGGGAACCAGTTCATGATCCATTTGCAATATCTGTCCAAGGCATATATACTGATGTAAAAGTTCAATAGTGTTCAATCGGCATATAGTAGGTGCTAAATATATGCTTCTTGATCAATTACTCTAACTTAATATCAGGTGATGTCAAGGTGGACAATAGGTAGCTATTTACAATAGATCAATAGTGTTAAATGGGGGGAGAGACAGAAAAAAGGAAAAAGGAAGAAAAAAAATGTATTGCATCTGTGAATCCTTGAAGGAATTCAAAATGGTGAACAGATTCTGACTTCCACACCAATGCCCTTTGCAAGAACCCAAAATTCCACCTTTTACTATTTCCTTTTGATATCTTCCATCTACTCAGTATTAATCAGTTTATGTATATACCATTTCCTTTACTAGAATGTAAGTTCCTTGAGGGCAGAGGCTTCCCCCCCCCTTTCTTTTTATTCCCAATGATTTAGCTGTCCTTGGATAAATAAACACTTAATTAATGAGCATTGATTGATTGATTTCTTATCAACTAAGAGCACAAAGAGCAGAGTGCTGGCTAGTGATCCAGCTTTCCAGATTAACCTCAACTACCCCTGGGGAGGTCATGGTCAGAGAAAAACAGCTCCTTTGCCCGGCACATTGACCTTAGGCTTAGACATAAGTACACCAGCATCCCTGCATCCTTCAGCCTTTCTGCAAAGAACTGTTTCTTTCTTTTCTTTAAGGCTTGCCCTATGCTAATTGGCTTACCCTGTGCCTCCATAAGAGTATCATACAGTATCTCCCTTTACAGGGAGTTCAAAAGTGGGGACAGTCATGCCCTCATTCCTTAAAAATATTAATACCCTCCCTAAACATATTGGTTGCTCCCAGTATAATCCTGCTCCCCGTGACAATGTCCCCTCCAGCACCCCAACCCCAAATCCTCCTCCAAAACCTAGCTCCTAAGAAGACAGAGAAGGCTGCATTTTGGAATTCTCCCTTTGTGATTCTCCCAATTTGCTTCCAACGGTCTGACAGCTATGCTTGCACAATTTGGATCGCTTCTTCCTGCCGAATCCTGAGGTATTCGTCTTTTTGTTTAATTCATAAGGAGCCGTTAGCTCTTGGAAAATCCTCAGAAGATCAAAGAAAGGGAGGAAAGGGCTCCCTTTAAGGCACACTACAGCTCTCTGAGAGTGGGGGACATTTTCTAATATAGGAAATAAAACCCCTTGGTTTTAGACAGTGATTAAAAATGGGATATTCTCTCTGACTCCTCTAAGGAGGATCTAGGTGACTCAGGTGCTCCAAGCAACCAGGGAGTAAGGGCCAGATATGTGGTTGCAGTATGGCATTGTAATAGGGTGGAACAAAAGGAGTGCATCACTTCAAGCCTCAGGCAACCCAGTTGAGGAGTGAGGGTTGGGGGAGTGACCAAGGCACTTAACAAGCTGAAATTCTCCATCAAAGTCAATGCAGCATGCTTACCCAGAAACCTGGGTTTATTTCACTATAATCTGGTGATCTTCTGATGAGAAGTGGAAAGAACCTTGCTTCCTTAGGATAGAGATTTTTTTTTTTATTCATTTTTCCAAATTATCCCCTCCCTCCCTCCACTCCCTCCCCCCGATGGCAGGTAATCCCATACATTTTACATGTGTTACAATATAACCTAGATACAATATATGTGTATAAATACCATTTTCTTATTGCACATTAATTATTAGCTTCCGAAGGTATAAGTAACCTGGGTAGATAGACAGTAGTGCTAACAATTTACATTCGCTTCCCAGTGTTCCTTCTCTGGGTGTAGTTGTTTCTGTCCATCATTGATCAACTGGAAGTGAGTTGGTTTTTCTTTATGTTGAAGATTTCCACTTCCATCAGAATACATCCTCATACAGTATTGTTGTTGAAGTGTACAGTGATCTTCTGGTTCTGCTCATTTCACTCAGCATCAGTTGATGTAAGTCTCTCCAGGCCTCTCTGTATTCCTCCTGCTGGTCATTTCTTACAGAGCAATAATATTCCATAACCTTCATATACCATAATTTACCCAACCATTCTCCAACTGATGGACATAGGATAGAGATTTTGAAGTGAAAGAATAATGGTTTTGAACACAAACACATCCAATATAAATTAAAACCAATGTAGTTCAAGGTATCCAGTGAAACTCTCAAATTATCAGCAAATTAGGAATAGCTCAAAAGGACCCCGATGATGATCTGGATAAAGGGACAGGTTGTCCTGGAAGAGTGATACCACCAGTGCTGTGCCCCTCTATCAGGTAGAAAGTTTTCCAAAGGATTAGCTGAACAAGCCCAACTAGAAAGGATCTCCAAGTTCAATATCTAATATATAAGGCTCAGAGCCTGGGAAGAGTATTCTTGATAGATAGTTCTGCTGTGACATGTTTTTCAAAAACACAAAGGATTTATATATTAGGGAACATTTTTACCATAACTTAAGTGGGGTTATGCCAGATTTTTTTTTGCAGAAAAATGCAACACTTCGCAATAACACACAAGCTGCAACTCTTTCTGTGCCTTTTCACAAGCAAATTTCATGCCTTTGTCAAGATAAAGTGTCATATTTGTTTTATATCTCCTGGTGTGTAGAGTCTGTGACCAGCTGGTCCACATCACTCATACCCCCACTCCCACCTTCCTCCTTGACCTGGTCCTGGAGTAACAACCTGTCCAACTTTCCCATGTTGTAGTCCAGGACAAGGATAAGCTGAGCCCAAGGCCATTGTTTATGTATTTCTTAACCATTTAACATGTACAAAGTTGTCCTATCATTTTCATTAGGTTCCTATATTTTCTTTTTCATGCCACTGACAAAATTTTTGAGCATTGTACCTCACTTCCATTCCCCCCCCCATAACCCAATAGTTTTATTGCACAAATTTGCATAGCTCAATCTTTGGGGAAATACGCATGTCAAATTGTATAGTAGAACTGCCTAACGTGATAAAGACAGAGATGTAGCTAGACAAGGGAAAGTTTATCATTTTGTCCCTCCTTGTACCTTCTAGCTTAATTTTATTCTAGTGCCTTTCCTCCTTACCTATATATTAGAAAAAAAAAGTTTAGGATTGAGAAACTAGAGGACTCTTGATCCTACAGTCCTTGGAAGTCTTCAGTAAAAGCAGCCTTTCTAAAAATAATGATTAGATAGGTTAGTTACCCAGAAATTAAGCAGTCACTTTTATTTTTAGATCTAAACTAAAGAGAGAAAGGCTAATTTCTTTGAGCTGAAATCCGGTGGTCCTTAGAACCCCACCCACCCACATTCTCACATAACCTTCTCCTTGACCTATTTGACCTTCTTGACCTGGGCCTGAAGTAACAACCAGCTCAACTTACCTATGTAGCCCTGGGCAAGGAGAGGCTGAGCCCAAGGCCAGAGACCAACCACTCTTTATTAAATATTTTCATGAATTTTTTAACCATTTAATATGTACAAAGTTGTCCTATCATTTTTATTAGGGTTCCATTTTTTTTATGTGCCTTAAGACTAAGAGATAACCAGGAGTTTGTTCAGCTTTGTTCCAAATAATTCAGTGCCTGAGTCAAAGAACCTCTTTTTGAAGAAGAAATCTTATAACAAGGCTCTATTAAAAAAAATTAGGCATATCATACTTATGAGGAGAAAAAGTCAGGAAGAGTCCCCCCCCACCCTAATCCAATAGTTAGCTATATATATTAAAAGAATATTGGAAGTAACTATATGGCTCAGTGGATAGAGCACCCGGCCCTAAGATCTGAGTTCAAATTCAGCCTCAGACAGTTAATACTTGCTAGCTGTGTAACAGTGGGCAAGTCACTTAATTCCAATTGCCTCAAAAGAGTTAAAAAAAAATAATTAAAAGAATATGATAGAACTCCCTCACTCCCTCATTCCTCTAAAAATACTTAGCATCCCAGCTAAGGACCCTAGGAGAAGCTAGGAGAAAGAAGCTTAGACCCAGTGGTAGCCACATTCAGAAAAAAAAAAAAAACAATAAATAATAATGATAATACTTAATTAAGTATCTACTATGAGCCAGACATTATGCTAAGAACTTTATAGGTATTATCTTATTTGATCCTCTCCACAAACCTGGGAGATAGGTACTATTATTGTTTTGTACACATGAGGAAATTTAAGTGAATTGCCCAAGATCACATAGCTATTATGAATTTGAGGAAAAATGTCAATTTAGGTCTTCATGACTCCAGTCCTAATACTCTATCTGCTGCTACATCTAGTCACGAGTCAGGAGAGCAGCAATCCTTCAAGACCAGAGGGAGCAATGACTATTAAAAACTAAGCATCTGGTAGACACTTCATGTCATACAAGACCCAGATTGGGAATAGACCCAGGAAGAATAATACAATTACCTCCCCAGAACACAGTGATGATCTGAGACACAGGAAGCATAAGTCTTGGCCATACATGTTCTTTATGTCTCAGGAAAGTGAATCTTTGAATTGAAGAGTATTTGCAAGTTCTTCATTCAAATTCACATAGCTAGAATTAATGAATAGAGCCTGGACATTCCAGAATCTATCCAAACATTCTTTCTATCCACACATACTCAATAGATACTACAGATCCAAAACTCCAGAAACAAAAAGAGTAAGGTGGGAGACAAAGGATTTTACAGGAAAGGGCAGAACTTCTTCATGTCCTTAGGATAACATTTTGGAGAAGAAAGAGTGAATTCATCAGGGAAACTGGGCGTTGAAAGGAAAAGCAAGAGAAGAGCATGCATGAGGCACCTACACTTGGAATGTTTAATGCATCTTAGTCAAAGAATGGTCACCTACATTTCTTGGTACACCTCTTTTATGCCTAAACCATCTTTTTTCTTTAGGTCTATGTAAATTCCTGTCCTTCCCTTCTCTTTTATTGGATCTGATATAATCTTTGGTCAAATACAGAAATATAAAATATCCCAAAGAGAAAGAATAGGACTCCAAAATTCTCTGAACCTCTCCTATTTCCATCTCTGACCCTTCCTCCTCTCACCCCTCAAAAAGTTGGTATTTCCCAAAGTGCTATCCTCACATCTTTCTTTCTGTCCTCTGTAGTCTCTTCGTTGGTCATTTTATCCACAATTTATTACTTCCAAGATTACCCCCTATGCATATAAATGCAAAATTTATACCTCTAAACAACTGATGGAACACTGGATGGAGCACTGGGCTTGAAGTTGGAATATCAAAATAACCTCAGTTCAAATCCTACCTTAAGCCAAGTTAAGGAGCAATTATTAAGCATATACTATGAACTAGACTTTATTCTAAATGTTCAGGTAGGTACTTACTAGATTTGACCCTAGGGAAGTCACTTAACATGCTTCAGCCTCAGTTTCTCCATCTATAAAACAAGGGGGATTAGACTTGATAGCTTCTATAGTTCTTTTCAGTTCAAAATCCATAATTCTATCATTTCTTTCCTAAATTCCAGATATACACTTATAGCAGTCTCCTGAACCTCTATCTACCCAACAGGTAACTAATACAAAGTGTCCAAAATAGAATTCCTCATCTACCCCTTAAAATATGTCTCATCATTATTAATCATGCTTCTTTTAGTTCCTCAACCTGAATACCTTTTAGTCACTTTATTCCTCCATCTTCCTCATCCTCCAAATCCAATCAGTCACTAATTCTACTTAATTCTACCCCCATAATCTTTCCTCATTTCCCTTCCCTTGATTCCAGCAGAATACCCACCATCTAATAAAGTATCCTAGAAATCTGAGGTCTCTATCCCTGATCTTGTGACATAAAATAGTCATGTCAGGACTTAATTGAAGGCGTGTTTGTCAAGTTTTCAAATGACATAGAAGGAATAGTTAGCATGCTAGATGCTAAAAGAGACTCCAAATCATCTTGAAGATTAGAATGTAGAACTAAATCTAATAAAATGAAATGCAATAGAGATAAATATTAAGTCTTATGCTTGTTTCAAAAAGAATCAACTGAAGAAGTATAGAATGAGTGAGATCAGCACATCAGCAGAGTGAATGATTATTAAAGAACCAAATTCCTCAATCCTCCCTGCATGAATAGAGATAAAACATAGCAAAATAAATAGACAGATAGCAAGGAGGTAGCAACCAAAAAGCCTCGAAACCAAATAGCTTTTCAGATAAGGCAAGAGAAAGAACAAGGAAATGAGCAAAAAGGAAAAACTCTAACACAATGGACAAATATTATGGATTAAAAGATCTCTAAGATAAGTCACCAAAAAAAAAAATTTAATTAACTTCAATGGCCCCAGAAATAAAGCTGGATCTATTGCGAGACATATCAAGCAGGATTTTCAAAAAACTCTTTAAAGAAAATGATTTCCATACAGGGAGAGCTATAATGAAAGACCTATTATCATAAAAACACAAGATCAATTAACAAAAATCAACAACATGGAAAAGAAAGTGGAAAATTTGAATAAAATATGCCATGGATGGGAAATAATATTTTCAGCCTGGAACATTGTGGCTACACTAGATCCAAACACAACTCAGCTGACTTTAAAACTTTGGAAGCAAAAATGATCAAAACAGAAAGCAGATTTCATAGAAATGATTTAGAAACCATCATATCTTCTCTTCCTCCCCCCTCCAAAAGAATTTTAAGTAATGATCCTAACCACTGTTTTTTTTCCTTAGGAAATCACTCAAAAACAGTCTTAAATCATAGTAAGATTAAAGGACAAACTAAAATTCTATAGAGTAACAGCAACATTTATGTAGAAATATATTTAAAGTATCCAAATATATTTTTGTCAAATTCCAGAGCCAGATCAATAGAGGGTTTTATAAGCCACTAAGGAGGAAAATAGAAATTACCAAGCAACTTCATTTAGAATCACCTATGATTAAATAACCTTTATGAGAAAGCACAGAAAAAACTGGAATAAGCTTTACAGAAATCAAAAGGAAATAAAACTTGTCTAAGAATCTGTTATCCAGCTAAAGTAGGAATGATACTTGAAGATAAAAAACATATGTATATTTTTGATTCTCCACAACATTTTCAAATATTTCCACTGTAAGGAAAAAGAAAAACTGGCCAACACCTTTGATATGCAAATCAAAGAGGGAACAAACTTCTAGGTAATTCCTGAAGAAGCCACACTGGGTAGACATATGATATGTAAATCAATGGCAAATATAAGTTAGAGCCAGTTTAAAAATTCTGAATCACAAAGTCACCAAAAGGAGATTCCTTGTAAATGTTAGACTGGATTTTCAAAGCAATGGAGCTTGTGGGGAGGGAGAAGACATAAGTTTGCCAGACTGCAGGTTAACTTAGGACCATCAAGTGGGGTTTGGGAGGGAGGGAGAAGTGCACCCTCCTGTTGGTCTTTGGAGCTCAACTGGTTAAAAGGAAGGAAAAAAAGAAATTAGTTTGTCCAAAGAAGTCTTTTAATATTAACTCTCAGTGTGGGCTAAGCAGACAAACAAGGGCTCCAATTCATCATGGCACCATTTAGACAGAAACAGTCATATGATAACCTGTGCATACTCTGAATCAAAGTAAGACCCTTTCATTCCACAATATCACACATTTCCAGAAACAAGCTCACTAAGTATCTGTTATATGTCTTGGCACCAGGAAGAAAATGCCCATGATCCCAAGATTATATCAGTCCTCCATTATATCAAATTTCTCTGGTAGTACATCCATATTTTTTATACCTATTCCCTTCTTTTCACCCACATAGTCAACACCCCCAATTCACTTCTCCCTGAAATTTTTGTAATAATCTGCCTACAGTCTCAATCTTCTCTCCAATCCATTTTCCATAAAGCTGCCAAGATGATATTTTTGAAATGCAAATGTACTTTATTCCTCTGCTCAAAAAGATTCAGGAGCTAACTTTTGGATAAAAGACAAACTCCTCTATTAGGTATTTAAATTTCCCCCAAATCTGGTTCCAGACTACCTTTCCAAGAATAATGTATATTATCCCTCCACACACATTCTATATTCAAGAGAATTAGCCTACTTCAGCAGTATATGCACTTATATCTCTATACAAGCAGATTGTAGAAAGTATTCCCTTCTCACCTCAGCCTCCTAGAATTACTAGCTTCCTTCAAAACCCAGCTCTTCTGCCATTTCCTGAATTCAACTGATTCTGATTCCCATGGTTTTTTAGTGCTTTTCACCACATTAAAATTACCATGGGTTTGCTTTGTAAGCATTTTGCATTTACTTTTTCTGAGTGTATATTATTTTCCCAACAGAATAGAAACACTTTTGGGGTAGCAACTTATTTCATTTGTCTTTGTACCCCCAGAGTTGTTAGCATGAAACCTGGCACATAATAGGAGCTTAAATCGACTAATAAAAGAATGAATTGAAAATTTGTCTTGTAAGAAAAGTTTGAGACTTGAATTCTTTGATCCCAGAGATCAGAATCAGAATCTGTAAAGGGCTAGAACTGAGCAAATGCACTTGGATAATGGAACACATGAGACTAATTGCCAATTAGATGGTTCTCTATTAACTTGTTTGAAGGTTGACCCTCCCCAGCTGTTTTGTGCTGACTTGATTGGTGGGACAAAGAGGGGGAAGTGACGTATGTGGGAAGAGTAGGAGGAGGAAATTGAGGCATTCTCTCTCGTGGTGGTTGAGAGTGGAGGGTGGTGTGGAGATTACTAGATCTAATCCCCTGATGGTGATTCCAGCTGATTTCTGGGAAGACAGAGTTCCAGCAAGAATCAGTTGTAGAAAATTGCACAAATGCAGATTTTGCTTCAGAGTTAGTGAAAACATCCAAAAATTAAAGTTATCCAGCAGTGCAATGAGCTTTCTCTACCAGATTTCTTTGGCCACATCAATAGAAATCTTCAAGCAGAAGTTGTGATCACTTGTGTAGAACATTATAATAGCAATTCTTGTGTAAGCCATTTTAAAGTAGATGATCTCTAAATCCAAACCCAACCTTGAAATTCTCTGCTTCTTCATTTCCACTCCAGCCCCCTCCTTGTCTCTTATCTGAACTATTCCAATAAACCCATCACATCATCTCCCTGCTCAGACACCTATCATAGTTTTTTATTGTCCACTGATGACAATCTAACATCCTTTGACTGGCATTCAAAGCTCTCTTCAATTTGGTCCTTCTATATCTTTTTAGCCTTGTCTACCAAAATTTTATTAATTTACTGCATATTTGAGCCAAACTATTATTTTTACTATTTTCAGTGATTTTGCTCAAACTGTTTCCTGAACTTATAATACCATTTCCCTATCCCCAACAGATCTATATGTCAAGCCTTTTCTTCAAGGCCAAGTTCAAATACCATCTCACTCATGAGATCTTCTCTTATTCCCTCCCCAGTGCTGAAAGCAATCTCTCCTTCCTCTGAATTCTCACACCACTTCCCAACTCTCTTGTTACACTTTCTCTTTGTAATATATATTCTATTAATTTATGTGTCTATCTTATCTCCCTAACTAAACTATAAACTCTATGAGAGCTGGACTTTTTTATACTTTTAAAATAATTTTAATTACAAACCATTAATTATTAAAGTAAATTATTAAATTTTAATTTAATCATCAAACTTCTCATTTAAAATAACTTATTAAGCACCTGCCATATGCCACACACTGTACTAAGGTATGGGGATACTAAGAAAATAAAAAAAATAACAGCAACAGCAAAAAACACAGTGACTATCCTGAAGAAATTCACAGTCTAATAGAAGGGACAACATGCAAACGCCAATGTACAAACAAGATAATACGCAGGATAAATTGGAGATAATCAACAAAACGAAGGCCTTAGTGTTAAGGTAACTCAGAAAAGGTTTCTTGCAGAAGGTAGGGTTTTAAGTAGGGCTTAAAAGTATTGAGGAATCAGAGATGAGGAAAGAAATAATTCTAAGCATGAGAGACAGTGAGAATGCACATTTGGAAGATGGAATATTTTATTCTAGGAATAACAAGGAGGATTGGATCTTAGCATTCATGGAAGAAAATAAGGTGAATAAGAATGGAAAAGCAGAAAGGGGCTAAGCTTTGAGGCTTTTAGACTTGATCCTGACAGTGATAGGAAATTACTAGAGTTTCCTTGAATAGAGGCTTGCTTTGTCAAGAAGAAGGATCAGTTCTTTAACTGAGAAGAGTAAAGGAGGAGATAGAGGAGAAATGAGCAGGAGGAAGGCAGTTGTCATTGGTGCTTCTAATACATCTTGAGTTCAAATTCACATTCAATCCAGAATTTATATTGGGGCAAAATGAGGTGCTTGGAAGTCATTGAACAGTTTTGTTTTTTGTTTTGTTTTGTTTTGGTTTGATTTTTTGTTTGTTTGTTTGTTTAAAGAGAGGTTTACTTTGTCCTAATAGTAAGGATTCTGAAACACTTATAGTCCCTGGATATGGTTCCCCTAATATCCATATGGTCACCAGAGAAAGATATTGTGATTCAACTGGTCTTCAGAAATTCACTGAATTGGAGAAGTCCAACTATTTATGACATAAAATTTTTGATTCTGCCTTTTGTCTGTATCAGGGAAGTTGTGTTAAATCATGTCTTAGAGAGCAGTTTTATCTCCTTTTAGGAAAAGCTAATCCCATTGAAGGAGGTAACATGGAGGGCCTGGGACCACCCCAAGCTTTGAATAAAAGAAAGAAATTATGCCAGTAAAATTCTAGTAAATGTTAATCCTTCAGCAGTGAATAATGGGAGTCATCCAAGGCTAAGGGTTGGCATGGAACAATCAGCAAGAGAATAAAAGGAAGAGGGGCTCAGGAGAAGAATCCCGTATAGAGACAAATTGTTTCACTGAGGGAACAAAATGAAGAAAGGTAAAGAGTATAGCCAGTACAAGGATGTTGGATTGGGAAAGAACAGAGAGTTCAAAAGATTAGAGGACATGTTGAAGATGAAAAACAGGATTTGGGATTGTAAACTAGAGGGAAAAGTAAAAGAACAATAGACTGTGATCACATAAGGGAATTTTAGTGTTCATGAACAGAGAAATAGTACATTTGTTGGGTGATAACAAGATATGGCCATTTTAATATTTAGTTGAGGTGGGGTAGAAATAAATAAATTGAGGAAGTGGGGAGTTAAAATGTTTGACTGAGTACCAATAGTTATGATGAAATCCCCTAATAAAAAGGCAAGAGGAGGGTAAGAGGACAAAAAATCTTCGAGCCAGGCATTGAACTCATTGAAGAAGGAAGAGGATTGCCCTGGAGGTCCAGGCAATAGCTACCAGTATTTTAATTGGGTAGTAGATATAAATTAAATGAACCTCAAGGGAGGTAAGGCTACTGAGGGAAAGCAGAAGGAAAGGCTAGACATACAAGGAATATTCCAATTTCCCCACCCCAGCTAGTGAGTTGGGGGGAAAATCATGAAAGTGCACCCTGTATTATGAAGCAGCATTAAAGAGAACACAACAGATAACTTTTGAGCTGGGCATTGGAAAGGGTTGGATACAGAGAGATGAGAATAAGAGAGAGTAATGAAGATGGAAGGGACAAGAATCTGAATTCAAACAGGATTTGAATAACGAGGATCAATGGCTAAGAATCATGTATTTTCCAAGATTTCTATGAGATTCTTTTAGTGTGGAAAGGTGTTTATTTAGTGTTAATGAATGAATGAAGTCATACTGTCCCGAGGGTCCTAGATCCACTGAATTTTGAAGTAGAGATATGGAGGAACTTTTAAGTATGCTAGAAATTCTTTGGATTCATAGGTAACATCTACATTCTGATGGAACGTTGGACACACAATCCAAATATTTCCAAATACCAGAAGACCAAATGTAGTCCTCCAGGAAATATTTAGTCAGTTGGTCCACTTCTCCTCCTGCCAAATTCTAAGGCTCTTAGTTGTCACCAACGTCCACCCTTTTCCCCATCAACCTTGCCTCTATTTAGTCTCTTGGGATATTTTCTGTACTATATTTACCTCTGTTCTTTCCCCCTCCTGTCCCTGTTTATTTCTTCCTTTTTCTAGCCTTTGAGAGTGGGGATAAGGAGTACCCTCATTTTCCACTCACTCTCCCTCTAATAAGATACAATCTTGTTCCTCCCTCTATCTGCAGGCTTTAGGAATTTTTGTTTTTGTTCAGAATTTCATTCAAAAATGATTCTTCATGACCCCATTTGGAGTTTTCTTGGCAAAGAAAATGGAGTAGTTTGCATTTCCTTCTCCAGCCTATTTTACAGATGAGATGAAAACAGAGTAAAGTGATTTGCCCAGGATCACACAGCTAGTGTCAGAGACTGGATTTGATTCCAGGCCTGGCTCTATCCCACTATGACAATCCAGGCCCAAACAATGATTTCTATCTACAACAGAGATCATATAAGAACCTTCCAAGGCATAAATCTGAGAGGAATCTCCTGTTTGTTGTCATCTTACTTGTTCTCCTCCCTTAAATTCCCCTGAATCTCCTTCTTGATTGCCTGCTTGGGACTCTGCAGAATTCTCAGGCATTGGGGTGCTCCAGCTTCTCAGATGCCTGATCTCTAGTATCTGTGTGTACCCTGGCTTTTGCTCATTTTCTCATTTCTCACTAGCTCAGCACAGCCTTACCCTGACCAGTCATGCAAGCATTTGGACTCCCAACTACTCTCCTGGTTGGCAGCCCACAATATAGCCTGGCAACTTGACTTTATCACCTCCCCCAACTCTCCTGATGCTTTTTTACACCTCTTGGTATTCTCCCTCCACATCTCATAGCCCCCAACGGTCTCCTTCCACTTGTTCAATGCTTCCTGTCCTTGACTTTGGCTTTTCCCTTGCTGCCCCCACAGGCCCGAGGTAACCCCCTCCCCATTCCCTTCTTCTAGCCTAGACAGGCTTTCCCTCCCCTAGTCCCTCCTTAATTTCCCTCATTAAAAGCTTTCCCCTCTCACAGCTTGCTGACACTAACCTTTTCCCTCACCCTATTTGCCGCTAGCTTTGTCCTCCGCTACCATTTGGACTGCACATGTCCAAATTAGATGGCAAGCTCCTAGGGGCCGACAGAGATCTTATCAGTTCATGATTTTGCTCAGGGCTGTGGGTGTCACCCAGTCGTAGCTGCTGTCAATCAGGAGAGGGGTGGGCAGCCTACATAAGAATGCACAGCTGTAAAGAGCCTTCATCTCTAGGAGAAACATTATGTAAATGCCCGTCCAAATTAGGAGCAGCCCTCCGGCTCCTGGCAAGCTGCCAGCTCAGGTCCCTTGGCAGGGCAGAAGCTAGGATTCCTCTTAGTGCTTGTGTCAGAGCTCACCAGGAGACTCATTTCTCTAACCTAAAAACCCAGCCCCTTTCATTCTCACTGTCCTTTGGGTAATGAATGGCTGGGTGAACTGAAAGGCCTCTGGGTGTGAAACATTCCACAGTGGGGGGAATCATGATATACTTGCAGCACACACATATGCATGCACACACACACACACACACACATACACACACACACACAGAGGGCTTGTACTTTTCTACCCTCAGGCTGCTCTTTCTGGGAATGCCCCCCTCTCTGTCCTTCAAGGCCCAGGTCATATCCCATTCATAACTTTTACAAAATCTACCTGTCCCAAAAAATCTTAGCTCATGATAAGATCGTTTTCATTTTAATGATTATCCTCTCAGTCAGGCAGTCAATAAACATTTATTAAACACCTTTTACATGCCAAATATTGTGCTAAATGCTGGGGATACAAAGCAAAGAAAAAAATACCCAGTTTTTGACCTTAAATAGCTCACAATCTAAAGAGGAAGGCAACAGGCAAACAGATAGATAGATGGTAAGATAGGAGATACATAGACAGATGATGGATAAATAGATAGATAGATAGATAGATAGATAGATAGATAGATAGATAGATTTGCTGTATCCAGGATGAATTTGTCATTCCTGGGTTTAGTAATATCTGATTCTTTATGATCCTATTCTTGACAAAAATACTAGAGTGGCTTGCCATTTCCTTCTCCAGCTCATTTTATAGATGAACAAACTGAAGCAAAAGGGCATCCAGCTAGTAAGTACCAAATTTGAACTCAAGTTTTTCCTGACTCCCTGCCTGGGGCTCTATCCACTGTTCCACCTTACTGCCAAGATGAATTCCAAGATGAATAAGAAGTAATTAGCAAAGAGAAGATATTGATGTATGTGGGTTCGGCCTCAAAATGATGATGGAGACACCAGAAGATGGTAGGCACCAAAAGTTGGAGTTCAGTCATGGGAAGAATTCACAATTCTCTTTGGCAAAAGATAGATTTATTTAGGAGAGGAGGTTACAGACAAATTGAAGGGATATTATACACACCAAAAATAGTAAATATGAAATAGAGTTAGAGAACATATGAAAGACAAATTCTTCAGTAGAACTCACAATTATCCAATAGAAAAGGAGCACCTCATAAGGCTGGGGCATGCTTTTAGCTGGCAAGGTAAATCTGGAAAGGGACTTAGCACCCTAAAAGAGTTAGTTAGCTGTAAGGAGAAGTGGGGTTGGGAAGCAAAGTGGAATCAGGAGAGATAGCCTGCGGCATGGGGGAAGGGGAAAGGGAAGGGAAAGGACACTTTGAGGCAGTGCCATGGCAGAACTTATCCAAAGAAGAGCAGTGAATATGGCATGGCCATAAATAGATTTTATAGGGAAAATTTAACCTCAGGGACATGACTGGGATTTTTGACAGGACATGGCAAGCTGAGATTGCTTGAGACCTCTACAGAGGATGGGCCTCAGGGGTTTGACATAACTTGGATTTCAGACTGGACCACCTCCCCAGAGACAGGGACTATGAAGTCCAACTCATGGCTTATCAGTGCCTTCTCCCTGCTTGCCTCTGGATCAATTCTTTAGTTTCTCTCTGTCCAAGACCTCATCAACTGAAATTAAGAGGAACTGGGAAAGGCTTCCAGTATAAGAGGTGATTTGTTCGGGGAATCTAGGAGATGAGGAGGGAGAGAATTCCAGTTAAGAGGACTAGCCAAAGGAAATGTACCAGAAATGCAAGATGTTTTGTGGGAACAGCCAGGAGGCTAATGTCTCTGGACCTAAGAGTATCTGTGGGGAAATAAAGTGCAAGAAGTCTGGAAAGGTGGATAAATTGTAGCGTTTGCAGTCTGCATCACACAGAACATCCTTTCAGAGACTACTTCATCATATTGTATCTCATCACATCAAAAGTGTATCATTTATTTTCCCATATAAGGGCCTTGCAGCATAAGAACAGTTACACTTTTTTTAAGCCTCCATGAAGCAAAGTATAGTGCTGGGAGGTAGAGAAATGCTGTCAATTTAAGTTATACAAGTTGCTTACATATATTATCTAATTCAGTCCTCACAACAATGCACTGCAGTAGGCAGGGAAAGGCATTTTTATGCTCACTTTACAGATAACCTCATTGAGCCTAACCTTCCTTAAGTAGGTCATCTTCTTAGGACCAAAGATTTAAGCCAGTTCAAGGTGGATAGGTGGCAGAGAGTATAGAGTTTAGAAGTCAAGAAGTTTTGATTTCAAATCTAGCCTCACAGCCCTTTTTTGTAGTGACTAGAAACTGGAAACTGAGTGGATGCCCATCAATTGGAGAATGGCTGAATAAATTGTGGTATATGAATATTATTGTTCTGTAAGAAATGACCAACAGAATGAATGCAGAGAGGCTTGGAGATACTTACATCAACTGATGCTGAGTGAAATGAGCAGAACTAGGAAATCATTATACACTTCAACAACAATACTATACAATGATCAATTCTGATGTACGCAGCTCTTTCTAACAACAAGATGATTCAAACCAATTCCAATTGTTCAGTGATGAAAAGAGCCATCTATACCCAGAAAGAGGACTGTGGGAACTGAGTGTGGACCACAACACAACATTTTCACTCTTTTTGTTGTTGTTTTTATTTTGTTTTCTTTCTCATTTTTTTTTCCTTCTTGATCTGATTTTTCTTGTGCAGCAAGATAACTGTATATACATATTTATACATATGGCTGTATATATATATTATTATGTATTATATATATTAAAATGTATGTTAAATCCAATATATATATATATATATATATATATATATATATATATATTGGATTTAACATACATTTTAATAATGCTTAACATGTATTAGACTACCAGCCATCTAGGGGAGGGGCTGAGGGGAAGAAGGGGAAAATTTGGAACAGAGGGTTTTGCAAGGGTCAATGTTGAAAAATTACCCATGCATATATTTTGTAAATAAAAACTTTAATACAATTTTTAAAAATCTAGCTTCAGACACTCACTAGCTGTATGACCATGAGCAAGTCATATAACCTCAATTCCCCAAATAGTAAAATGGGAATAATAGCTCCAGCCTCTCAAGATATTAAGAGAATCATATGAGTATCTTAAATAAGATATTTGTAAAGTGTTTAACAGTGCGAGGCAAATAGTGGGCACTTAATAAATGCTTATTTCCTTTCCTTCATTTTTCAGATGAAAAAACTAAAACCCAAAGAAATTAAATGATCTGACCAACATCTCTTATGTGAGAGACCTAGGACTTAAATACCTTTGGCTCTAAGTTCATGTTTGATTCATTTTATCATAAATGACTTAATACCTGGGAATCCCAGGACAGTGAAAACCACAATCTAGTAACAAAAGGAATTTCCCTTAGATGGCAATAATAATTATGATGATAACAACAATAGTTAACATTTATATAGGGCCTACTTTGTGCAAGACACTACACCAAACATTTCACAATTATCTCATTTGATATAACAGCCCTGGACAAGAGGTGCTATTATCATGGCCATTTATATGGACAAACTGAGGTAAAATGACTTGCCTAAAATCACAAAGCAAGTAAGTATCTAAGACTAGAATGTAGGTACTCCTGGTTCCAGGTTCAGCATGCTACCTGCCACACAATCAAACTTACATTTCTAATGACAGAGGAAAACCCAGATAAATCTTTGAAAAAGTCATTCTGCAGGAAATCTTTCAGCATCCCTGGCTAGAGCAAAAGAGAATCTTTAAAAATCCCAAAGAAGGCACACACACCCCCCCTTTACATAAACCACTCCTGAATGTGCAACCAACTCTCTAAAGGTATCTAGGGAGTTCCAGATAATGTAGTTTACCTAGACAGGTTCAAACCACAACATACACATTTTTTGCCTGGGAACATTATAATAGTTTCTAAGGTCTATATACCTCCCTCCTCTTAAATTCAGGAGTATAAAAATAATTGCTTCAATCCCCCATTTAGGAAAATTCCTAACATTTAAGCAGAGGTTTAAATTTATCTCTAGTTCACCTCTGGCCTCTTTATAGTTAAGGTAATATTTGAGTATCTGGAAACATTTGAATAATAAATTAGAGGATTCTAATATAGAATATTAGGCAGTGTGAAGGGAAGTTGGGGAAAGAAAAAATCTTTTCTGGGAACTTGGCCTCCCAGTAGTCCAACTTATTTATCTCTCTTTTCTACCATAGCTCAATCTTACCTTTTCTTTTAATTTTTTTCTGGTTGCCAATTCTTTTATCAGCTCCAAAAGACCTCATTCTCACCTCTAAGCTTGCAATTCTTGGAATCTTCATCTGGTTGTGAGATAGCACCACCCTTTTACTCAAATTCCCCAGGGAACCAAGCTAAAATGGCTTTGATTGATTCAAGGAGGAGTACAGGCCCTGTTGACACTCTATGTTGATTGATTCTATCAAGAAAGGTTCTTATCTAAGAAAGGTTATTATTTTTAAGTGGGTAGGATAATCAATGAAGCACCATATATAACTCCACTGCCTGAGGTCAGATAGTGGTTATCATTTTAGCTAAAACCAAAAAAAGACCCTTTTGTTCACCCCATTTCCCATTTTCTTATTTTCCCTACTTCCCTCACTTTCTCAAAGTTATCCAGAAACAAGACTCAAACCCAGGTTTTCTCACTCTAAATCCATTGATGTCTCAACTCTATAACACTGCCTCCTATATATTAAATATACCCTTAACGTGCACAGGACATAGAATCCTGAAGACCTGAGTGTAAATCCTGCCTTAGACACTCACTAAGAAAGGCATTATCTGCCTGCCTCAACTGTAAAATAGTGATAATAATAACACCTATCTTCTAGGGTGGTTGTGAGAAGCAAATGAAATGATATTTGTCAAGTATATATAAACTTTTAAGGCCTAGGTAAATTCTAAGTATCTATTAAGTACTTGTTAAAGATATTGTCAAATAGATGGGGAAAATCTGGGGAAGAAGTAAGTGGAATATAAAGAGTAGTATAAAAATTCTGAAAAAAAATTTTCTTTTTTGTTTTGTTGGTGGGGGATGCATTTACGTATCATGCTTTTTTATTGAAAAAGAGAGAGGAAAGAGACAGAGACAGAGACAGAGGAGGAAAAATCTTGGGTCAGTGAGCAAACTGTCCCTTCTGGCTATCACACCAAAGCATCTGGGAGGGGTGCCAACTGTCAGCTGGAAGGATGAGAAATTTCACTGACTCTAGACAAGCTGTTTCACCTCACAGCAGGAGGTGCTGCTTCCAGCTGAGATACCACAGTCAGTTCTGGGTTGACCAACCACAGTGGGACTGGCAAAGAGAACATGAACAATGAAGAGGCAGGAAGAAGGAAGCCAAGTAGAAGAAGGGACACAGGCAGCAAAAGCCCCTTGGCAAAGCCTAGCCTAGAATTCCTCTGGGTCTTTATCACAAGGAAGACTACTATCTCTAACATTACTAACTCAGTGACTTTCATTTTTTGACCATCTCCATAGATGCAGGTCTATACGTGCTATAATAGAAAAAGAAACTGATTTGGAGTTAGAAGACATGACTTTGAATCCTGGCTCTGCTACTTATTATTTGTATGACATTGGGCTCAGTGGGTAAAATATCAGCCCTAAACTCAAAGGACCTGAGTTCAAATCCAGCCTTAGATACCTACTAGCTGTGTGACTCTGGGCAAGTCACTTTATCCTGTTTGCCTCAGTTTCCTCATCTGTAAAATGAGTTGAAGAAGATGGCAAACAACTTCAGTATCTTTGCCAAAAAAAAAAAAAAAAAAAAGATATCAAACGTCATGAAGACTGGATATAAGTGAAATGACTATCACATTGGACAAGTTAGCTCAATTCTTTGGATCTCATATTTTTAATATATAAAATGAGGGGGTTGCAATAGGCTTTATAAGACTTTGCCCAGTTCTAAATTCTGATCCTTATGTATTTGAACTTTCATTTTTTTTTCCCTAGGAGAAAAAGTAGCAATCAACAGAACCTTGGGGCAATAGCTGCATGGTATGAAACTGGAACAAATGAAAGACTTGGTAGTAGATGATCTGTATTCAAATCCTGTCTTAATAACCATGTGATGTTAGGTAAATTACAACTTCTCTGAGCCCATTTCCTAAATCTGTAATGGCGAATTACTTACCTAGAACTCATGGTTTAGAGACCAAGCTCTAGATTTACAAAGAAAGAGCTCCAATTTGGAATTTGACCTAATTTGTTTCATTATGCTTCCTACACGGAATTCCTTATGGGAAATTATCATAACATAGCTCAAGATCCTGCCTAAGCACAAGGCACAAGAGAATTTTTATTCTACCTCATAGAAATATAGAAAATGCAAAAAAGAACTCATGGCAGCCCTCCCTCTCTAGAAGGTTATACCTTCCCTCAGAAGCCTAAAGTGTCATTTGTTGTTCTTTTTGTTCAATGTCAGACTCTTTATGACCCCATTTGGGTCTTTCTTGGCAAAGATACTAGAGGAATTTGCCACTTCCCCAGCTCATTTTACAAGTGAGGAAACTAAGACAAAAAGGGTTAGGTGACTTGGCCAGGGTCACACATCTAATATCTAAAGTCACATTTGAACTCAGTCTTCCTGACTTCAGGTCCAACACTCTATGCACTATGGCACCACCTAGCTGTTCCAAAAGTCTTATAGAATGACCTTATTATAACTTGGAATCTTCTTTGCAAGGAAAAGAATGTTTCCCGTTGTATCTTCACAGTCTGAATTAAGTCATAGTAATAGGGCAGTACTTATGTCCTGATAACACAACTTTAGGGAGTCAGCTAGGTCTCAGTGGTTAGAGCACTGGGATTGGAGTTAAAAAGACCTGTGTGACCCCAGGAAAATCATTTAACCCTATTTGCCTTAATTCACTGAAGAAGGAAATGACAAACCACTGCAGTATCTTTGCCAAGATATATGGTATGGTCCATGGGGTCACAAAGAGTCAGACATGCTTGAAGAATAATAACATAACTTTATTCCCTTGCTGATCCTCCCTCTTCAGAGGGAAAATGCACAACCTTATCCTCGCAAGAAGAAACTTCATTAAGGACCTTAAGAAATCCCCCTTTTCTGATACAAAACTGACTATTTCCTTCAAGACTTCAATCTTTCAAGACTGTTGCTACCCAGGAAATTCCCTGCATTTTTAGAAAGCTGGATTGATACTAACCAGTAAATCTTTCAATTTATCTCCAGGAGGCTGAGATTCAAGAAGACTTAATACCCCTCAAGGAAACTGGAGTTTGGACACTCCAACCATTTGAATCAAGTGATTTCCATCCCAACATGGTTGAGAGATTATACCACTGCCTCTTCCAGGCTGGGACCAAGAATTCTCTTCTTGGGCTTGAGTAGGGAGCTAATATGGTACCTATGTGCCTTGCCCTAAAGCAGTCATTAATAAATGTTATTTCTGTTATTTTCTTAGAATCTTACAAGATGAAATACATGAAAAGGAAAAGGAGCTAGACTCTTTTTTAGTAGACCCAACCTAAAGGTATCTCCTTTCACAATGCCTATCTCTCAGGAGAACAAGTCAATCAGCTCATCTTAGGAGAGGCCTTAATCATTATGGCTTAATAAGGAAATTTCATTAGCCCTCTAAATAAATTGCCAATGGTTATGTCCACACAATCATCAAAATGATTAGAAAACTGCTCCTATACAAACCTCATAGGGTGGCTGAGAACACATTGCTTTGTAAACTAAGTAGTAATATATGAATAACTATTATTATTATTATCATAAACTAATGTCCCAGGGATCAACTCATTTTCCTGGGTCTCATTTTTCTCACTATAGAGCAGAGAGCCCATGGACAGATTTCAAGGAGTCTACAAACTAGAATTTTTCAAAATTGCATTTTTCTTAATTGTGAATATATTGATAATTACTTATGTATAAATAATTTATATTATGTATAACAATTTATATATGAAATATTTATAGAAATTTACATTTTATGAATTTATGTGTATAAATACATCATTATTAAACATTTATTTCAATAGCTTTTGTTTTCTTTTGAAGTCCCTTGTATTAAATTTTATGCATTGAAAAACATTATCCTGAAAAGGGATCCATTAATTTTACCAGATTGCAAAAAAACCCATGACATACATGCACAAAAAGATTAAGAATCTTTGCCTTAGAAATTGTCTAACCTAATTTCCTTATTTTTAAATTAAGGAAGTGTAAAGATTTATCTGAACTGAAGTAGAACTAAATAAGCAGAATCATGAAAACAATATATACCATAACTATAAGATAAATGGAAAGAACAACCAATACCGAATATCAAAAGTGAATGTGACAAAATTATAAAGATCAAGCTTGATTTGAAAGAAGAAATAAGGAAGGACATTTTCAACCCACCCCTTCTTGGATGCAAGAGCTCCACAGATGTTATACATTGCACATGTTTTTGGACTTTTCAATATATTCGTCAGTGGTGCTGATTTTTTTTCCTCTTTAAAAAAAATACTGTTCATTACATGAGAGCTCTCTGGGAAGGGGAGAGGAAGGATCCTGAGGAAAACTATGATGATGTAAGAAATAGAAGACAATAAAATCTTATTTAAAATAAAGTTATTGGAATCTTAGGCTCCATTTAAACCTCATTTATACTTCATTCTTGCATACCCACTGCCTTAAATTCCTCTCCTTATAAGCCCCAATTTCAAGTGTTGGGTAAGTAACATTCTGGGTAGTCAGGTCAAATTCAAGGGGCTACAGAGCTCAGGGGATGCTAAGGAAAAACTAGGGTTTGTCTGGTCTAACTTGCTTGTATGAAACTGAGGCTCATAAAAGATGAAAGTTCTCTATTCAAGGCTACCCAGCCAGTAAATCATAAACAAGTTAGAAGTCATCTCAGAGATCATTTATTTCAATGCACACTTGAACAAGAACCCCCTCTATAATATCTCTATCAAGTAGTCATTTGTCTGAAGAATCAAAGTAATGAGAAGCACCCTTCCCCCATTGCAAGAAAAAAAAATTCACTTTTGGAAACTTTGGTGTTTGGGAAGTTTTGCCTTATAAGAAGCTATAACTTCTCCCTTTGAAGTATTGACCCATTACTGCTAATTCTGCCCTCTGGGGCCAAGTCTAATACTTCTTCCATCAGATATATTTTTGTATATTGAAAGACAGCTATCATATTACCTTTATTCAAGTCTTCTCCAAGTCAATAAGCATCTCCATTTTCTTTATTCAGTCCTTTAAAAGTCAGCAAAAGTCACTGGCAAACAGGATAGGAAAAATTGTCAATTTTGCCTGGATCATGGACCAAGTTGCTCCTGGGCTTACTGGAGATCATGGAATTTCACTACCAATCTATTCCCCTTAGAGGGTGTAACTTTCTCTTCAATGTTCAAAGACTCTTTGACCTGTAGGGGTAAGGAATGGAATGAAACAAAAGCAATTATTAGGTATCAAATTAGGCAATGAGGAAACAAGCAGAAAACTGAAGTTGCCCCGGTCTTGGGAGCTTTTGTTCTAATTAGGGGAAGAAAATGATAAAGTCTCAATAATTCAGTTTCAAGATAGATGGTAAGGTCTACTAGGCAGATTATCAGGGCAGATGGTAAGGAACCATGGACCTTGTTTAGATATAGAAAGACAGATGGCCCCTAACCAATAACTGCTGAGAAAGAGGGTGTGAGCCCAAGAGTCAGAGTAGAATATGACTCTGGATTTCCTCTGTTCAAATTGGGGATAGGGGTTCACTGAAAGGAAAAGTCTAGTATCTGTGTAAACTAAGGCATCCAGGAATAGGGCAAAAAAGTAAGAGGCTCTTCTAAGCCTACTTCTACTGGTTGGCAATCAGGGAGGGTAGTTGGTTGATGGTCCTGATTTATGAGGTATTGCCTACAGCCAGCCTGGGCTGAGGAAGAAAAGATGTCTGGCTCCCTGCTATAATGATTGGTAGTCCTGATGCATGAAAGGAAAAATGAAGGCTGGCTTAACTCCTTATTGGCTCCTGTGACTTTTATGGGTTAATATAATCTTAAGTTTGGGGTTTGTTTTTTTTTCCCCAGGCCAATAAATGTAGATCTCTCTATTTTGCTTTAGTATCTATTTCCCAGATTCAGATCTCCCAGCATTGTCTCTCCGTAAAGGAGCAAACATGCTCTTCTCTTCCTCATCTTACTTCTAATGAGTTAATCACAACAAACATCTTGTGTTTTTCTTGGTCAACATTTTGAGAGATTAGGAAGAAATGCATACATTTAAGAAAAAAGTCCAATGCTCCCAAGTCCCAAACTATCCCATTTAAGCAGCCAAAATGGAGAAGAAATATATATCAGAGAGAGACTACTTTTTCCTGGGGTAAAGAAAGCAGAAAGAAGGGAGGAAAGAGAAGAATTTATACTTTCCTTACCCCAGCTCACTCTGGGTCAACAACATATAGGTATGTCTACCATACTTCCTCACTTCTCCGTCTCACTTCACAATGAAAGGTGTCTGAGAATGATCTGCTCTGTGTCTCCTCTAACTCAAAATGGCATTTCTTGCCCTACTTTCCATTGCAGGGAATTGTTATTAATGCTAATAATGACTCCTTCTATCTCCTTTTCTTACAATCTCCTATTTCCAAAGGTAAACTGAGTAGAACCCTGGGTAATCTTCCTATAGGTCAAATCCAAGGGTCTGGAGCTCAGGGGAAGGTAAGAAAAAGCTCTCACCAGCACACATACCCTGGGCTCCACTCTCCTAAGTAGCCAAGCCAAATTCTGGTTATACTTTAATTGCATGTATTACTAGATTCTTACTATCCTGTGTGTCCTCTTCCAGCATATGCAGAACTTAAATCAGGTTTTCTAACTACAAGTTTTTTCATTCCCTACTGTCTGGGGTCTGAAATGAAAATTAATGTGTTTGGAAAAATTATGGAATAACAAAAGTTTGTTTTAATGTCTCCCCTTTATTCCTATATGCCTTCTTGATATGTTATCTGAATTTATATACTAATTTATAATTTATAATATTAGTCTTCTCAAGGTTGTTTGCTTTGTAAAAGAGGAACAAGTGAGAGGGTTGTATTACATACAATGGAATTAAGGATTTGCATGTTGAAAGTTCTCAGATTTCATCTCATAAATCAATTAGTCAATAAACATTTATTAAGCACCTACTGTTTGCCAAGCACTATGTTAAGTAAGCTTATAAACTGAAAATACAAAAAAAGGGACAAAAAATCCCAAATCCCTACTGTTCAGAAGTTCACAATTTAAGGAAGAGGAGAACGAACAAATAGATAAACAAGCTACAGACATGATATATAGGAAATTAACAATAGAGGAAACATTCTAAAATTGAGAGGTTTGGAAAGATTCCCTGTAGAATTCTACAGGTAGAATTTTAGCTGGGATTTAAAGGAAGTCAAGGAAGGTGGTTGTCAGAGATGAGGAGTAAGAACATTTCAGGCATCAAGGAACAGCCAGAGAAAATGGAGCTGAAAGATGGAGTGTCTTATTGGTAGAACAGCAGTGAGAACAATATCACTGGATTGAAAATACATGGCAGTAAGAAGGGTATAAGAAGATGGTAAAGGTAGGAGCAGAACTAGGTTATCAGGGACTCTAAATGCCAAACAAAAGATTTTGTATTTCATCCTGGAGGTCATTGGAGTTTATTGAGTAAGAGCTCTAATGTGATTGGATCTAGAAAGCTAAAGCCCACCCAAGCATCCCCTGAATTTTTCAGGGACCAATAAAATAAAGGACATTACTTTAGGTACCTAAAGGGAAAGGGGAGAAAAGAGTATGGAATGACTACAATGACAAAAACTCACTTCGAGGTCTGACTTTTAAATTACATACTTATCCTTGACATATTGTCTACTTTCAATTAATATTGATTAATATGTAAGACTATCTACCACCTTCTAAAATATCTCTTTTCTCCTCAGGTGATAAATGGTCAAAGGATATGAAAAAGCAGTTTTGGGAAGAAGAAATCAGAGCTATATATATATATATAGTCATATTATAAATGCTCTAAATCGGCTTTGATTTGAGAAATGCAAATTAAAACAAATGAGATTATATCTCATACCTAATTAGATTGGCTAAAATGAAAAAATGATCATTGTTAGGGAAGATGTGGGAAAACTGGGAAACTAAAACCTTGTTGGTAAAATTATGAACTGATCCAACCATTTTAGAGAGCAGTTGGAATTATACTCAGAGTTATAAAATCATATAACCTTTGACTGAGCAATATTTCTATTAGGTCTGTTTTTTGTATTTCTATTAGGTCTGTTTCTTAAGGTAATCAATGAAAAGGGGAAAGAACCTATGCTGGAACTCTGTCTTCCAAGAAATCAGCCAGAGTCAGGATCACTAAATGTCTTTATTCTTGATCTTTTACGGTCACTTCCCCCTCTTTGTCCCACCAATCAAATCAGCACAGAATAGCTGGGGAGGGTCAACCTTCAAACAAGTTAATAGGGAACCGTCCAATTGGCAATTAGTTTCATGTACTTCATTATTCAAGTGCATTTGCTCAGTTCTAGCCCTTTACAAATCTATATGTTCTTCAATATTTATAACAGTTTTCTTTGTGATGATAAAAGATTGGATATTGAAGGTATGACCAGTGATTGGAAAATGGATGAACAAGTTATAAGATTGCAATGGAATACTACTATGCGATAAGAAATGCTGAGAAGGTTGATTTTAGGGAAACAAGGGGAAAGTTGCATTAAATAATTCATGCATGACCAAAAAGAGAATGTTCTATACAGCAACAACAGCATTATCAAAGAATAACTATGAATGACTAAGCTATTCTGAGTCATATGAACATTCCAATGAACAAGGAAGGACTTTTTGTTTTTGTTTTTGTTTTTGTTTCCTGAGGCTGGGGTTAAGTGACTTGCCCAGGGTCACACAGCTAGGAAGTATTAAGTGTCTGAGACAGATTTGAACTCGAGTCTTCCTGAATTCAGGGCTGGTGCTGTATCTACTTCGCCACCTAGCTGTCCCCACAAGGAAGGACTTATGAAAGAAAACAGAGAAAGGACTGATGTATGGAAGTATGTATTATATGGTCCCACACATATGTATCAAATGTTGGCCTTTTCTAATACTGTTTTGGGAGGGAGAGAGACATCTTGGACCTCAAATAACCCCAAAATAAATTAAATAAATATAAAATTGTTAAAATAATAAAAATAACCAACACAGAATATGTACATGGGTATTGGGAATTGAAGATCCACCATATTGTCAAATTTTAATTTAGAGTTTCTTGCCAATTGGCAGCTCTATTGGGTCCATTTCTAACTTCTCTTTATCAAAAGAGTTCATAATATATTATCTTTGTTTAGATTCAAGTATTCTCATGATATCTAAGAAACTGGCACTTTCCCCTTGTCCCTAGAATTCAGTGTGCAGAATTAGGCACATTAGAGATACTTGATAAGTATTGAATTTTTTTTCCTTTTAAGTCTCCAAACCCCTGAGATAAGGGGGCAGGTCGAGGCTTGAAAACTCTGAAAACCCTCCTTTCATTTCTGAAAACCCTGAACCCCCCTCATGCAGCCAAAAATAGTGTTCAAGAAAAGCCATCAGAGAGGGGAAAGGGTGCCAAGAACCATTAAAAAGTCATGGGAATCAAACCCACAAGAAAGTAAATTTAAGTGGCAAAACTATGTATTCCAGACAGAGCTGTAAACAGTACAAAGTAATAAGAGTTTTGCTCTCCAGAACACTTTCATCCTAGGGAGGGAACAGAATTCCTCTTCAGCAAGATCTGGGGGAGGGGACACATTCCCTCTGTGTTTCATTCTTACACATTAGAAAAGCAGCATGCTCCTTTGTGTTTCATTCTCACACAATGGAAAACAAGCATGTCTTCCACATGCTAACACCTTGAAGAGAAGAAGTACTTTCCTTTGTCTGAGTTAGGGTCACTCCCTCACCTTCATATTCTTCCCTTCAGTATATTTTTCCCCATCACCTCAACTGTCCCTGATCCCAGCAGACTACCCATGAATCAATTGGTTTGAGAATCCAGAACACGTGGAATGTTGAGGGTCAGTGTAATGATCTTGAGCACATCAAATAACAGAATTTTTCCAAGGTGTTATAATTTCCAGGTGCTGCTCTGATTCCAGTTTGGAAAATATATCTATCTAGTGAATAAGAAGGCGCATATGAGAACTTTTGTTACAGCGTGGCCAGTTAACTCTAGGAGTTCCCCATACAACCAACAAAAATAGATGATCCTTATTTGTGCTAGCCACGGAAAACCTCTTATTTGTCCCTTTTTTTTTCTAATTTGGTGGAAAGGATATGAATGGACAAAGATTTCATCAGAAATCTCAGGCAAGTGATAGATAGCTCCTATTTTGTTTAGCTCCCCTTCGGGTTGTTAGTCGAGCAGCAATTAAACTTGACAAAATAGTGATTAAAAAACAATGAGAAGCAAATGTACCAGTGCTCCAGCGTGCATCCAAACGATTCTGAAAATGATCTCTTAAGTGTTTGGAATAATCCGATTTACTTTCCTACCACAGGAATGAGTTTTCCAAAAACAGCTCTTAGAAAGGGCAATCAATCTGCCACAAACATTGCAGGCCCCCACTCCCTTGCAGTATTTCCTTCTAATGGATTCTCTCTCACTACAAATTCCAACTGTAGTTCCCAGATCAGATTCATTAGGCAAGAGAACAAATGCTCCAAAGATACCCAGAATTAAGTGTTTTTCCTGCTACTCTTAAAAATATGGGAGAAAAGGAGAATTTCTTAGTCATACTTTGGCTTCGTGGATTTCCCATACACCAACTGCTACTCCCCCTGCTCCTAAAAAGTCTTGGGAAGTTGGAAGTATCTTAACCTGGGAACGAAGCTGACCTGTAGTCAAGAATGACAAATGCTGCTAAAGTCATTTTAAATTCTGTGATTGGCCCATCTCCCCAATGCTTCTTTGTCATCATGTTCCTAGCCATAAAGAAACTCGTCCAATGAAAAGGGTGGATCTATTCAACATCTGGCTACTCCAAGTGGGAATTGAAGATTATAAAGAGAATCTTGTAGGGAGAAGATGTATCAGCACAGTGCATTTACAGCTGTGGGATTTTTGTTGTTTGTTTCAATTCTTGATACATCTGCTTTTGTGGAGCTACTGTCATCTCCCTGTCTCTGTCTCTTTCTCTGTGTCTGCTCCTCTCCATCTTCATGAATCTCTCAGTCTCTCTGTCGCTGTTTTTCTCTGTCCCTTTATTACTGTCTTTATCTCTGTGTATCTTTATCTCAGCCTCTCCATGTCTGTATCTTTCTCACACTCTGTCTCTCTATTACTCTCTATCTCTGTCTCTAACTCTGTCTCAACATAGAAGCAGCTTTTTTGGTATTTCTAATTATAGATGCTATCTATGTCTCCTAGGTCGATAGGACAAAGCATTCTGCCTGTTTCCAGAGTTGCTTAGACCTTGCTTATGGTTGACATTTTCACCTTTTCTTCGGAAATGAATTTTTGGTGTCTGAGACCACAAATCTCAGCATTTTGATCCAGCTAATTCTGCCCCATTCCCCTCATCACTCCCCAGAATCTCCATTTCTATAGCACCTTAGGTTAACAAAGATTAACAAAGCACTAATTTCCTAACAACCCTATGAAATAAGCAGTGCAGGTCTAATTTTCTCCATTTTACAAATGAAAAAGCAGCCCTCAGAGAAAGAAGATGACTTGTCCATAATGATACAACATAAAACAACCAATGTAAAACAAGGAGAGATTCAGTGGACCTTCTTTCCAAAAATGTTCTCAGCTAAGCTCTCAGTTTACAACCAGAAGAAAGGAAGTACCTTGAGTGACGCAATGTACACTGGACTTGTAGATCAGGAATCCTATATTCTAACCCTAGTTCTGACACTAAGGATGTAACTTCGACACTTTACCTCAGTTACTTCATTTTAAAATTGCAAGGGGTGTGTGTCTGTCTGTGTGATACATGTCATGTCCTTAAGATTCTATGTTCTGATCTTGCTTCAGCAGCATATATAATAAACTTGGAATGATACAGAGAAGATTTGCACGGCCCCTTGGTAAGAATGACACACAAATTTATGAAGCATTGAATATTTTTATATTAAATGCAGTTCCATCCCCCCATTCCCAAAATGCACTACCATTGGAATAAAACTCTTGACTTCTGAAGGAAAAAAAAAATTCTAATTCTGCTCTCTATACTTAGCTCTATGCTCTTGTCCAAGTCACTTTCATCAATGTGGCTAGACCTGGAGCTTTGAGTTTGAATCCCATCTCAGCCACTGAGTTGCTATGTGATCTGGGAAAGACTTTTAACCTCTCCATCTCTTAATTTCCTCATCTGTAAACTGGAGGCCTAACTCACAGAGATATTTTGAGGATCAAGTGAGATAATGTATATGAAATATTTTGAAATCCTTGAAAATCCTATTTAAATAGTAGTAGTGGTGGTGGTGGTGGTGGCTCCTCTATACTGATGATGTGTAGAAAGTGTTTTGTAACAATAAAAAGGATAGGGACTGCACCTATGAAGGAAACTCCTTTTACCTATGCAGATCTGGATTTTCTTTGCAAATTATACTTTCTTTCTTAAACCTCTGAGACATCAAGTGACTTGCCCAGGGTCACACAGTCAGAAGGCACTTTAAGTGTGAGTTATTACAGCATCCTTTTTAGCTACTGCCTAAATGTTTACCTAGAGAAGGCAAAGAAAGGGAAGGAAGACAGACTAAGATACTGATTCGGGATTGATGAAGTATAAAAGCAAGGTACTTGGGTTTGGGGGGGGGATTGATTCCTCTAGCTCTTTCTCTGGAGGATTATATTATCTCCTACCCTTCAAAATGTGTAGGGGTGTGTGTGTGTGTGTGTGTGTGTGTGTGTGTGTGTGTAGCCCTCCACATCTGCAGGTCTTTCGAGCCAAGGTTTTCAACAGCTTCCAGCGAATTTCTGGGCTCCGGCTCCCACGGACAAGGGGAGGTCAGAGCAGGGAATATAAAAGCGAGCGATCATTTGAAAAACAGCCAGCGTGGTTAACGCTCGCGTTCCCACCAATCCTTGGCTCTGTTCGTTTCCATGGAAACAGGCGCCAAAGTAGGAACCTGCTGCCGGGAGCTGAGGAGTTTGGAACCACTGTCAGGTTCAGCTGCTGGCTGCCAGCTGGGACCTGGAAGTGCCCTTTTCCAAGAACGCCCCTGCTGGTTCCAAGTCAAGAGGTTCTCCTGATATCTGCTATGCTCAGAGCCTGCATGGACTGAGAGATAGAAGAGAGGAGGAGGGGAGAGAAGAAAAGTAAAAATATTTACATTCAATCCTTTGATGTTTGGGGGGACTGTAAGAATGGGAACCTGGATCTACTTTGGATGAATTGCTTAAATTTCAAAACAGAAATATTTCCCATAGTGTGAACACACTAGTTATTTTCTCTCTCCATATTTCCCTTCTTTTCTAAGTCATCAGCAACAATTTGCATTGAGCTTTTGCACCAGATGGCTACATCTGGGGAAGAGAAGGCTTGAGGAATAGCTATAGGACTTTTTCAGATACTTAATAGCAGTGGCCTTGGGCAAATCACTTAAGCCTGTCTGCCTCAGTTTCCTCATCTGTAAAATGAACTGGGGAAGGCATGGTAAACCTCTCCTGTATCTTTGCCAAGAAAACCCCAAATGCGGTCACGAAGAGATAGACACAACTGAAAAACGACTGAAGGACGATGTTTCTTCCCAGGATAATGTAAGCTTCTTGAAATCAGTGTTTCCTTGTCTTTGTAACTCCAGCATTTAGTACAAATGAATGAATGAATGATTTAGTACCTTCCCTAAATTTTTTCCCCAAATACCTGAAACTTAGGGAGGAAAATTATCAAGGTCAAATAGGAAGCAGATCGGGTTTTTTGACTGCAGATCCAAGACTTTCCCCACAATACACTGCCTCCCGTGCCAGATGAGACACCTTGTCCATCTGTTCATTTTCATCCACTCTTGGACCCATAGGGACTATGAAGTTTCCTCAGAGGGGGTAGCTGATTCAGCTACCATGCCATCAATAACTTTTTAGTCATGAAGTATTAAATGTGCTTCCCAATCCCAAAGTGTATGTGTCCTGTGACTCTTTTCACCTGGAGGCAACTATGGGGCACCATGGGTAGAACTTTGGTTCTGAAGTAAGAAAAACCTGGATTCAAATCAGCCCCAGAAACTCACCAGCTCTGTGACCCTGATCAAGTTATTTAACCATTGTCTGCCTTAGTTTAGTCAATTGTAAAATAGAAATAATTATAGCACTTATTTCTCAGATTGTTGTGAGGATGAAATAAGATATTTTGCAAAGCACTTAGCATAGAATCTGGCACATAGTAAGTAGGCACTTAATAAATATTTCCTTCCCTTCTTTCCTCCTTTTCTTCTTTCTTTTGTTTCTTCCTTTCTCCCCTGCCTTCCTCCTTCTCTCTCTCCCTCCCTCCCCTCCTCCCTCCTCTTTCTCCTTCCTTCCTCTTTCCCTTGCTTTCCTCCCTCAGGTTTTTTGACTGCAGATCCAAGATTTCCTTCCTTCCCTCCCTCCTCCCTCCCTCCTTTTTCCTCTCTTCCTCCCTCCCTCCTTCCTTCTTCTTCCCTCCCTCCCTTTTCCTCCCTTTCTCCCTCCTTCCTCCCTCCTTCCTTCCTCCTTCCTTCTTCCTACCTCCCTCCTTTCTTCCTCCTCCCTCCTTCCTCCTTCCTTCTTCCTCCCTCCTTCCTCCTTCCCTCCTTCCTTCCTCCTTCCCTCCCTCCTTCCTTCTACCTCCCTCCCTCCCTCCTTCCTCCTCCCTCCTTCCTCCTTCCTTCTTCCTCCCTCCCTCCCTCCTTCCTCCTTCCCTCCTTCCTTCCTCCTTCCCTCCCTCCCTCCTTCCTTCTTATCTTCCTTCCTTCTTTTCCTTTTGTGAATTCAGAGGTCATACTTAAAGGGAGCATCCTGTTTTGGTGAGTATATGTGTGTATGTTAATGCAATATTTTGTTCTTCTTGGTTATACAACTAAAGCCAAACTATAATGGTGGTGCAAATTTCTGCACTAAATAACACATTCATGAATACATGCAAATCAACTAACAAATTTTCCATTTCTAAAGCATATTTTTGATTTATGATTTCAGAAGTGCAGGGAACTCTCAGTGGGAAAGGTCTCTCTGCCAATGTAGATCATTTGCACTTAACAGAGACGTTAAGCCACTTGTCAATAGTCACACAGCTAATACCTGCCCAAGTTTTCCTGAAAGAAGGAAATATATATTTATTAAAAAACTTACTATGTGCCAGACATTGTGTTAAGCCCTTTACAAATATTACTTCCTTTGATCTTCATAATCACCCTGGGAAATAGGTGCTATTATTATTCCCATTTTATAGATGAAGAAACTGAAGCAATGTGAGGTTAAATGAATTGTCAATGTCACACAGTTAGTGTCTGAAGCTAGATTTGAACATGTTGTTTTGACTCCAGAATAGGTATGTGGTACACTGGACAAAATGCCAGCCCTCATGTCCAGAAGTCGTGGCTTCAACCACCTACTAGCTGAGTGACTTTGGACAAGTCACTTAACCTTATCTGTAAAATGAGCTAGAGAAGGAAATGGCAAACTTCTCCAATATCTTTGCCAAGAAAACCTCAAATGGGGTCACAAAGATCTGGACAAAAAAACTTCCTGACTCCAGGCCTATCATTACATTCACTGTATCATTTAGCACATGGTTTTCTAACCATCTACAAATATAACCATCTAACCATTTACAAATAAAAATATTTTAATATTTTTAAACTCTTAACCACGCAATCTGGCTCATGAGCAACTTTAAGCTGCTATATCTCTCTGTATCTATATCTCTGTATCTCTCCATATATCTCAGCATTTCATCAAGTCACCCAAACTGCATGTGTGAAGTTAGAAGATGCTACATCTCCAAGTACCAGTGTCTCCTTGGGAATTCTACTCAGCCCAAGGCCCAGGGTTCCCTTACACAGATCCATACCTTCTTCATAGAGATTATCATTAGAGAAGATCTTATAAGTCTCTGTGTGTGTATGTGTGTGTGTGTGTGTGTGTGTGTGTGTGTGTGTGTACTGAAACCACCCAAACTATTAATTCTAATTGTCTTGTATATTTATAGAATGTAAAGAATCATAAAGGCTAGAGATGGAAGGAATCTAAGAGAATGCATAAGTCCTTCTCATTTTAGAGTTTAGTAATATGTATACTGCAATTCTTGAAAAGCTGTGCTTTTATAAATTCATTTGTGAGGAAAGAGAAGAGTTCTTCCTAGCTGTGTGATCCTGGGCAAGTCACTTAACCCCAGACTCAAAAAAAAAAAAAAAAGAGTTAAAAACAACAACCTTGGTTTCCATGACAGAGCAATTTTGAAATAATAGGATCATAGATTTAAGATTGGAAATGACCTGGTCAAAAAATCATAGAAGCTCAGAATTGAAGGAGAGCAAAGAGATCATCAGTCTACCTGAATGAATATTCCCTCCACAGCATTTCCAAGAAAACTCTTAATTTGAAAATTTCCAGTGACTATCTGTTATATTCCTGGATTGGTCAAGATAGCCTTGCTGAAGACACCCTAAGGGAGAGACAGGAAACAGCATGTGCCTGGCAAATCAAACCATCATCACCATTTTGTTCACCATCTCCACTCAGAATCTGATGGAAATAGCCCTGGGTCTTCAACCCAAGAAGCATGGTAATAACAATTCTCCCAGCCTAGTGCCCTCAGCAGTTATCCTGGGAAGCCATTCCTGAAGAGATGCATCTTGGGAACTTCTCCTGCACATGAAGCTACCATAGTTACTGAAGACCCAGAAAGAAAAATTCTTGCCACCAAAGCCCTTGGCCCTGTCAACATCAAAAACATATAGGGTTTTATCAGTGGGAATGACATTAAAGAAAAGCATTAACATCTATTTTACCACTGCATATGAAGATCATGGGACTTCTCCATCTGTCTCTCATTATAATGTGAGCTCCTTGAGAACAGGGACTGTCTTGCTTTTCTCTTTGTATCTTCAGCAATTCACTCACCAGTATTTTTGCATATAGTTGAATGCTTCATTCACTCATTTATTCTTTTTGGGACAGTGTGGCTACTCCCTTTACCAACAAAGATCATCCTGCTCCACACTTTAATAGTTTAATGAGTTGCTGTGGTAATGGTAAACCTTGTGACAATGAATTTCTCTGAATAAGCAAGTCAAACCACTGTCATCACTTTATCCATTATCTCTGAATTCACTATAGCTAGACTGATGCCAGTCTACAGATGGCTTCATTTCTCTTAGCCTCCGTATTCTCATTTTAAAATGAGAATGTTAGATTTTAATGTCCCTTTCAGATCTAAATCTTTGACTCTATTGACAGCAAGCAAGACTATGAAAAAACCCATATCAGAAGTCTTTTCATAGAGGTAGGAACCATCACTGGCATAATCTTTGAGAAGTGAAAGCCATCAACTCACTACAACATGGTGTCAGAATGAAACTTTAGTGATATATATATATATGCACACACAGATGCATACATGCACACATAATACATACACACACATGCTCGCACACATACACACATCCCTTGGTTATATTCAAAAGGGCTAAACCAAACCACTTCACTGACCTGTAGGAAAGCAAAAAAGAAACAGTTTCAGAAAGGGCATTATTGCTGGCTCTTTCTAAGAGGGCCTTCCATTTCAGGCTGCTCTGCTAATTCATATCCAAAGGACTTTATTTACTTTATCATAAAAAACCTCTTTATCCTGGAAGTACCCTCAACTCTGATGTCTCTGTCCTATTTCAAATTCCTGTGACGACAGGGAAATGATGAAGCACCAAGGGGCTTTGTGGCTTTAATAAGCTTTCTAGGTGAAGGAGGGGATAAATGATGTTTTCAGGAAAGATTAGTACCTCTGGTATAAGAGCTACTGAGCCCTTTTCAGGGCTGCTTTGCACATTTAGTGTCTACCTTATTCTCATCTATGGCTACAAGAAGCTGTAGTCTGAACATTGGCCATGCCCCTGTTTTTCAGCAGATAGGCTATAGCAGGTTGAGGATAATTGAGGTGTTTCAAAGCCATCAGTGAGTTGGGTGGGTGAAGCATGTGAAGACTTCCCTTGATAGAATGGACCAATGAGAACAATTTGCTCCAATGGCCATGAAGCAGGCAATGAGGAGTACTTAGAATGTGATTAGACATTAAAGACAGCAAGGTCATCCATTGCACCTCAAGCCATCACCAGTCATCTTAACTCTGTCTTGCCATTAAATTGTGACAACTCTAGATGACAGCTCTCAAAAAGAGGATAAGATTGATGACTTCATGCAATTCTGCCTCACTTAAATCTAATTTATGCATGAATCAAGATATCTCCCATGCCACTTTACCATTTTTACCTATTTCAAAATCCTGTGGAGCCAGGCAAGTGATGAAAAAGTACATGCGGATACACTGGGAACAATAACCTATACGCCCAGGCCACAGTGTTGCCTTCTCTCTAGAAACAGAAGTAGGATTCAGCAGCTCCCTGGATGTCTGAATAGCTATTCACCCTTTTAAGGACTATACTTCTTACTGGTGTGAGAAAGAAGCTAGAAAATGTGTCCTTAAAATTGTCTGTTTCACCCTACCCTGGCCTGATTGTTGCAACAGGCAATGAAACTACTCGGTGGTCAAAACACACACAAAATACCAAAACTTCTACAAAGTTGATTCCACTATCATCAGTACATGAAATATGCACACACTTATGAACAACACAAAAATCCAGTAGACCTGAAAGAGGAACAGGTCTAGTTGTGAAAGAATTTAGCCTGCATCTCATCCAAATAGCAGTCTTGAGTGAACCAAGACTGGCAAATGAAGAACAGCTTACTATGAAGTGAACAATAGGCTCATGACAGTCAATTGTCACTTGCAGGAAAACACTATGCCATCATCATCAGGGCCTATGCTCCCATTATGAGATCTAATTCTGATGAGGTAAAAGAAAAAATTATCAATGGACTAAAAGAAGACAAGCTTATAATTTTGGGTGACTTTAATGGTAGAGTAAGTTCAGACTACTAGATATGGCAGGAAGTCATTGGAAGAAATGAAGTTGGAAATGCCAATACAAGTGGTCACTTACTATTCAAAACTTGTTTATCTTATGACCATTACCAACTTTTGTCTTCTATTTATTTAAACACAATAAAACTTCAAACCTCATAGCAACCTCATAGCAAATATTGTCTATGTGATTGTAGGGAGAAGAGAAAGACAGGATGTGAGAGCGATGAAGGCAACGTGTGGCACAGAATGCTGGACTGATTATAGACTTATCTTCTTCAAGCTAAATAGTTGCATTCATTGTAAAACAAAATGACAGCCAGAAGATTTAATTTAAACAGATTAGAGTACTTTCCAAGTAGAACGTCTGTTGCTAATTTGGAGGGAAAATTGAGCCAAGACATGGTTGGCAACAGTGAAGGAGAAAAGAAGTGGGCAGTTTCCAGAAATTTGGTGTGCAGCAGTGCACTTGCTCAGTATCAGCACAATTGCAAACATCAAGACTTGATGTTTGATGAAAATGATGAGGAAATTCAAAAGCTGCTAAGTGAAAAACGAGAACTCTACAGGGTTTACCAGCAGTATAGTTCATCCAGATCTAAGAAGACAACATTTAACTCTATCAAAATAAAGTAAACCAGAGATTTGCAAGGATCTTGGCTTGGGAGAAAGCAGATGATATTCAGCTTTATGTTGATAGTAACAATCCAAATTGCTTTTATCATGCCCTGAAGGCTATTTATGGGCCAAAAACTTGGGTTTTTGTAGTAGTGCATCTCAACTACTCAGTGTAGATGGTGCCACACTGATTAGAGATAAGGATTTGCTGGAAAGATGGATTAGACACTTCTCTTCAGAGTATCATCAACCATGCTGAAGTCATTGACCATTTACCTCATATTGAAGTCAAACCCTTTCTAGACAAATTTCCAATGAACTAGAGATTTTGAATGCCATTAAGCTCCTTTCTTGTGGCAAAGTGCCTGGTGCTGATTCTATTCCAGCTGAGATTTACAAGGCTAGGGGGTCCATTACTCATACAAAAACTGGCTAAAATCTTCTGGGTTATATGCTAAGAGAAGTTCATCTCCCAGGTGTTCAAAGATACCTTCATTGTCCATTTCTATAAAGGTAAAGAAAATGGATTGTCATGAAACAATCACAGAGGCTGGGTACAAGGAAGGGTAGTTCTCTCTTAATTACTGCTGGAAAGAGTCTTACCAGTTCCTACTTAATAGGCTGATCCTTCACTAGGAGAATAGTCATCTACCTAAGAGCCAGTGTGGCTTCAGAAAGGGTCAAGGAAATGTTGATATGGTATTTGCTTCCCAACTCCAGAAGAAATGCCAGGAGCAAAACAGAGGTCTGTATATAATGGTTGTAGATCTGATGAAAGATGTTGATACTGTCAGTACTTAGAGTTTATGAAAAATTATGTCAAATTTTGCTTTCCCAGAGAAATTCATTAGTATTACACATCAATTTCATGATGTCATGCATGCTTAAGTTTGAGATAATGGATAATTCTTTCACATCTTCCCAGCCACCAAGGGAGTGAAAAACAAAAACACAACTGTATGCTTGCTTCTTTGTTTTTTAGCATGATATTTTCAATCATATTGTCAAACACCTTCAACAAAGGGAAACGTGTCATCTAGGTCAGCTACTGCACTGATATTAAACTCTTCAAGATGAAAAGACTGCAAGCCAAGACTAATGTGGAGGGAGAGTGGGTACATAAGTTTTTGTTTGCAGATGATTGTGCATTCAATGCAACCTCTGAAGCTTAGATGCAACAAAGTATGGATTGATTGTCTGCTGCTTGTGCTAATTTTGGTCTAACAATTAACACCAAGAAAACACAGGTGCTCCATCAGCTAGCACCCCACATCTATATATGGAACCATCAATTACAGCAAATGGAGAATTTTTTAAGTATTGTGGATAAGTTCACTTACATTGGCAGTATACTTTCCAGGGATGTATATTGATACTGAGATTGATGTATGCATTACCAGAATTAGATCACTCTCTGGGAGGCACTGAAGGACAGTTGAGAAAGATATTTGATTGACTACCAAATTAAAAGTCTACAGAGTCATTGTGCTGACCTCATTGTTGTATGCCTGTGAAATCTGGACAGAATACCAGCATCATACAAGGAAACTGAATCATTTCCATTTGAATTAACTTTAAAAGGTTCTGATGATCACCTGGCAGGATAAGATAACAGACTCTGAGGTCATTTTTCAAACTAAACAGCCAAGTATTCAAACTCTAGTACAAAGAATGTTACTCCAATGGGTGACCACAATGGGCTGGCCACATTGTTTAAAATCCTTAAATCCTGAATCCTTAAAAGATTATTTTATGGTGTTCTTACAAAATACAAGGACACTATCAAGGTTTCTTTTAAGAACTTTAAAAAACTTTTATTGATGACTTGGGAGACGCTGGCATAGGACCATTCAGCATGGAGTGCCCTCTATAAAGGAGATGCTGTGCTCTATGAGCAAAGCAGAATTGTAGCTCAAAAGAAATTCTAGATATGCATATTTAGAGAATCTACCTCAAATGTTCACATGGACTATTTGCGCCTGGCCTATGGTAGAGCATTCTGAGCTCATGTTGGTTTGATTAGCCACAGTTGGACACACTGAAATTTGACTCTAACATAGTGATGTCATTTTGGTCCTCTTGAAGAATGAAGGTCAACAATCAACCACCCTAGGTGAAGGATCACATATGAGAAGAATTTAACTTGTGTTTAGCCTGACTTAGTTGGTGTTTTATTACAGAGTATTTTCTCCATTCTGAAGTCAAGTACCAGGCATATTCCCAGTGAAAAGCAATTGGACCAAGTCCTCTAGGCCTACCTTAAAAACAAATTATAAGTACCTTAAGGACATAGATAAAATTTATCCTAAATTTTGCATCTTCCCCAGGATTTTAAACACTGCTCTGTTGATAGCTTGTACTCCATAAACATTTGTTGAATAAATGAAATACATAAATATTTGCTTTAAAAAAAGAGAAAGAAAAGAGGAACTGAGACTTTTTAAAAGGAACACACCAAGGCACTGATTCATTTGAAATGCCAGGAAAAGGAGGTAAGAAATAGAGGGAGGGATATGAGTTAAATAAATAATTAGGTCAAATATAAAGGGGCATTTGAATTTAACATTTACATAGCATTGGGTGATTACAAAGCACTTTTTTCATCAGCATGGTATTGTAAAAAGAGAATTAGATTTGTAGTCAGAAGGCCATGGTTATAATCCTGGCCCTGCTTCCTATTACTTATGAGACCTTGGATAAAATACTTCATCTCTCTAGACCTCAGTTTCTCCATTAGCAAAAGGAAGGCTTTAAGGTTCCTTTTAGTTCTTAGTCTGTGATGTCTTTCTCTCATCTGACCCTCACAACCATCTTGTGAACTAAGCAAGTGTAATAGTTATTACACATATGTGCTGGAAAATCTCTTGGAGTTCACCTACCCCAATTCCCTCATTTTACAGATGAGGAAATTATGTGAGTTTTACTTCACAGCAAACATACTTCAATATTTTTAAGAGATATACTTGTTAGTGTTCACTGAGAATACTTAAGGGCTAACTGGTATGAGAAGAGTTATTATACTTCAATGTCTTAATTTATTTCTGGACAGGACTTCTTTAATATCTAAGCAGATTTCAAGGTTTGTCTTTACAATTGCTCCTTGGAATCTTTGAACTTCCTCCATATGCTACTTCTTTTCTTCTTACCTTTTTTTCATAGACATCTACCTAACTACCCATTCTAGCTTTTTTGCCTCAATGGAAAGTCAAGTCATGGAAACCAAAGAGGTCAGAAATTTGTACAAAGTCTCATAGGTAACCAGCTAGAATTCAAACCCATATCTGTTGACTCAAAACACATTGGTCCTTCTACTATATCATGTGGTCATGTGCCAGTTGATAACAATTGTCAGAATAAGCAGCTGCTTTCTTTAGTGCATGAAGCAGGGGTGCCAGGGATTCCGGAACTAATATTGCCCAAGAAAAAACAATCCATGCACCATCTTGGCACACACACCAAGCTCTGCAGAGGACTAGAGGGAAGTAGCACCCTAATTCTGATACATGAAATTTTTCATCATTCTCTGCATTACAAAAGCCTCTCTTCTAGTTCCAGCTATGACATTCTGTCTCAATGTGTTCACGTATCCATGCAGACAAAGAGATATAGAGTGAAATGCTTCTCTAGAGTCCAGAAGGAAGTAACCCTGTTGTGCTATAGAGCTAAGACAGGAGAGAGGGAGAATGCCATCCTCTTTCTCTTTATATATTTTTTCTTATTTTGCATTTTTCATTATATTCGTCTGTCAAAGTCCTAACTGATTCATTATTTATTGGTTCAGAGTCTCACTACAGGGACAGGGTGATATTCTATAGTGATACAGAGCATTTGATTAGACTTTCAGGAGGCAGCCAGGGGCCACAACCACGAATAGAAATATGGGAACATTCTAGGGCTGACAAAAGCATCATCTCAAGGGGAGAGGGGAAGGCTAGGAGAGGAAAAAGCTTTCCATTTCCTTAATGAACGAGGAAAACATGAGATCAGCATTATGCTGGTTACAGGCCCTGTATGCACATTATTTTGCTTTTTTAAAAAGTGTGGGAGATGAGGAGAGGGAGGAAGATGGCATTTTCAGGTCATATATTTGAAATTTTTATCTCATCCTGACCTCTAAAATTACAATCTAAAATTTGGAACACCAGCCTTTAAAGGCCAAGCAGGTTTAGGATATTGTCCTACAGTTCTATTTCTGCTTAGAGTTGAAGTGATTAAATATATCTATTTGATAAATTTGCATGTGTATTCTGTGTGCATGTGTACATCACAGTGCCTGTAGGGGAGATAAAACATGCAGGCAAGAAAATGAATTCCCAGGAAAGCACAGGCCCATTTTTAAATGCTGCTTTTGGGAAAGGGGGTGGGCTGGGGAGAGAAATGACCATTGTGGAACAAAATGGGGTTTGGGAAATAAATGGGGACAAAAGTAGTGGTAAAGATTCAGTCATGGCTTTGAAATCCTGGTCCTGATTCAACAGCTCAGCTACTGTTTTATTCAATCATAATCAGATTTGGATGGCACTCCAATAGTAAATTCTTCAGCAAACTGGGATTTCTTTAGGGGAATGGAATGTCTTTAGATCCCATGGCTTTCACTGAATTAAATATGAAAACATATAATACAATCAATATTATAATATTTGATTCAATAAGCATCTCAAAACAGGAACAGGACTTTCCCCATTTGTTTTTATGTTATCACCAAATGTTTCAATTTGTGTTTCAATTTGTTATCAACAAATCAGCTTAGCACTTGCTGAGAGATGGGGTTGGGAGTGGCAGTGCAATTAAATTTTTTTTTCATTATTCTGTACTAAACAAATATCTATTACAATGAATATTTCCTCACATAAAGAATAACAGAAAAAAGGGGAGGGTTACATATGAAACCATGAATCTCTACTACAAACAGCTTTCCTCTTTTTTATAGCATATAATAAATTCAGCATGTTGGTTTCAAAGCTGTCCTGCTTGTTTGCGTCCCCCTCTGGACCTCCCTCTGTTTTCTTCTGTGTGTTTTTAAAATGCTTCATCATTGTGAGTCACCTTTTCTTTCCCCAAATCCTTCACTGAATTTAAAAGAAAAAAAATCCCTTGCGTCAAATAAGCCCTGTCAAGCAAAACAAATACACAATACAGCCACGTCCAAAAATATACATTTCCCATCCATCACTTCTCTGCCAAACAGTGAGTATTATGATTTGTCATTGGTTCTCCTTAGTTTATGTTGGTCATAGCACCAACCAGAGTTTTTAAGGCTTTCAAAATTATTTTTATTTGCCAGTGTTATAATCATAGTCCTGGTTCTGCTTCAGTTCATACGGGTCTTCCCAGGTTTCTCTGAATCCATCCATTTCCTGCAGTAATATTCCATAACATTCATATACCAGAATTGTTCTATCATTCTTGACTGATAGGCACCTTCTTGTTTCTAGTTCTTTGCTATTGCAGTTAAGTAATGCTATAAATATTTTGTGTATAAATATATCATTTTTCTTTTATTTTTAACCTATTGTGGGTATAAATCTAGCAGTAACATTGCGGAGTCCAAGGCTATATATAACTTTGTACTTATGGATGCACTTCCAAATAGCTGGGAGTTCTAAACACAGTACAAGAAGAGAGATAGGCTATTGCTTTTTCCTCTGCTGGTAAATCTTGCTCCTTATTCATAAGATATATTTTTCAAACACTATGTGCAAATTTTTGTAATTCTAGTCACATTTTAAACACCCTGGGGGAGGCTTTAAAGGAACTCTGAATGGATTCTTATGAATCATCCCCCCCTAATTTACCTGATTTAT